>NW_025956739.1:0-61178 GCF_023159225.1 Perognathus longimembris pacificus | reverse complement strand
ATAATCCTTTCCCCTGTGAAATTTCCTTAACAAGCTCCAGCTGTTGTTATTCTCAGAAGGTTTACTCCCTGATATACAGCTGCCTACCCCCTTCGTAAGTGCAGGTCCTAAATGAGCTTTTTTCTCTGTTCCCTCACCACAATCCAGATTCTTTAGGGGAGTTACCAGAACAGTAGCCATACCAGGAAGTACTTAATTTATTAAGCTACTGCTTTTCTTAATCTCAGTGGAGATATTTACTGATAAACAGCTACCTACGCAGCATGTTCATGTCGTTCCTAAATGAGCTTTTATCTCTCTCCCCACACCACAAATCAGATTCTTCTGAGGAGTTCCCATTACATTATCCTTTCCCCCTGTGTAATTACCTTAACAATCTCCAGCTGTTTTTATTCTCAGAAGGTTTACTCCCTGATATACAGCTGCCTACCCCATTCGTAAGTGCAGGTCCTAAATGAGCTTTTCTCTCTGTTCCCTCACCACAATCCAGATTCTTTTCGGGAGTTCCCAGTACAGTAACCGTACCAGGAAGTACTTAATTTATTAAGCTACTGCTTTTCTTAATCTCAGTGGAGATATTTACTGATAAACAGCTACCTATGCAGCATGTACATGTCGTTCCTAAATGAGCTTTTATCTCTCTCCCCTCACCACAAATCAGATTATTCTGAGGAGTTCCCAGTACATTATCCTTTCCCCTGTGTAATTACCATAACAAGCTCCAGCTGTTTGTATTCTCAGAAGTTTACTCCCTGATATACAGCTCTCTATCCCCTTCGTAAGTGCAGGTCCTAAATGAGCTTTATTCTCTGTTCCCTGACCACAATCCAGATTCTTTTGGGGAGTTACCAGTACAGTAACCATACAGGAAGTACTGAGTTTATTAAGCTACTGCTTTTCTTAATCCCAGTGGAGATATTTACTGATAAACAGCTACCTACGCAGCATGTTCATGTCGTTCCTAAATGAGCTTTTATCTCTCTCCCCTCACCACAAATCAGATTCTTCTAAGGAGTTCCCAGTACATTATCCTTTCCCCTGTGTAATTACCTTAACAAGCTCCAGCTGTTTTTATTCTCAGAAGGTTTACTCCCTGATATACAGCTGCCTACCCCCCTTCGTAAGTGCAGGTCCTAATGAGCTTTTTTCTCTGTTGCCTCACCACAATCCAGATTATTTTGGGGAGTTACCAGTACAGTAACCATACCAGGAAGTACTTAATTTATTAAGCTACTGCTTTTCTTATTCTCAGTGGAGATATTTACTGATATACAGCTACCTACGCAGCAAGTTCATGTCGTTCCTAAATGAGCTTTTATCTCTCTCCCCTCACCACAAATCAGATTCTTCTGAGGAGTTCCCAGTACATTATCCTTTCCCATGTGTAATTACCTTAACAAGCTCCAGCTGTTTTTATTCTCAGAAGGTTTACTCCCTGATATACAGCTGCCTTCCCCCTTCGTAAGTGCAGGTCCTAAATGAGCTTTTTTCTCTGTTCCCCTCACCACAATCCAGATTCTTTTGGGGAGTTACCAGTACAGTAACCATACCAGGAAGTACTTAATTTATTAAGCTACTGCTTTTCTTAATCTCAGTGGAGATATTTACTGATAAACATCTACGTATGCAGCATGTTCATGTCGTTCCTAAATGAGCTTTTATCTCTCTCCCCTCACCCCAAATCAGATTCTTCTGAAGGAGTTCCCAGTACTTCATCTTTTCCCCTGTGTAATTACCTTAACAAGCTCCAGCTGTATTTATTCTCAGAAGGTTTTCTCCCTGATATACAGCTGCCTACCCCCTTCGTAAGTGCAGGTCCTAAATGAGCTTTTTTCTCTGTTCCCTCACCACAATCCAGATTCTTTTGGGGAGTTACCAGTACAGTAACCATACCAGGAAGTACTTAATTTATTAAGCTACTGCTTTTCTTAATCTCAGTGGAGATATTTACTGATAAACAGCTACCTACGCAGCATGTTCATGTCGTTCCTAAATGAGCTTTTATCTCTCTCCCCTCACCACAAATCTGAATCTTCTGAGGAGTTCCCGGTACATTATCCTTTCCCTTGTGTAATTCCTTTAACAAGCTCCAGGTGTTTTTATTCTCAGAAAGTTTACTCCCTGATATACAGCTGCCTACCCCCTTCGTAAGTGCAGGTGCTAAATGAGCTTTTTTCTCTGTTCACTCACCCACAATCCAGATTCTTTTGGGGAGTTACCAGTACAGTATCCATACCAGGAAGTACTTAATTTATTAAGCTACTGCTTTTCTTAATCTCAGTGGAGATATTTGCTGATAAACAGCTACCTACGCAGCATGTTCATGTCGTTCCTAAATGAGCTTTTATCTCTCTCCCCTCACCACAAATCAGATTCTTCTGAGGAGTTCCCAGTACATTATCCTTTCCCCTGTGTAATTACCTTAACAAGCTCCAGCTGTTTTTATTCTCAGAAGGTTACTCCCTGATATACAGCTGCCTACCCCCTTCGTAAGTGCAGGTCCTAAATGAGCTTTTTTCTCTGTTCCCTCACCACAATCCAGATTCTTTTGGGGAGTTACCAGTACAGTAACCATACCAGGAAGTACTTAATTTATTAAGCTACTGCTTTTCTTAATCTCAGTGGAGATATTTACTGATAAACAGCTACCTACGCAGCATGTTCATGTCGTTCCTAAATGAGCTTTTATCTCTCTCCCCTCACCACAAATCAGATTCTTCTGAAGAGTTCCCAGTACATTATCCTTTCCCTGTGTAATTACCTTAACAAGCTCCATCTGTTTTTATTCTCAGAAGGGATACTCCCTGATATACAGCTTCCTACCCCCTTTGCAAGTGCAGGTCCTAAATGAGCTTTTTTCTCTGTTCCCTCCCCACAATCCAGATTCTTTTGGGGAGTTACCAGTACAGTAACCATACCAGGAAGTACTTAATTTATTAAGCTACTGCTTTTCTAATCTCAGTGGAGACATTTACTGATAAACAGCTACCTACACAGCATGTTCATGTCGTTCCTAAATGAGCTTTTATCTCTCTCCCCTCACCACAAATCAGATTCTTGTGAGGAGTTCCCAGTACATTATCCTTTCCCCTGTGTAATTACCTTAACAAGCTCCAGCTGTTTTTATTCTCAGAAGGTTTACTCCCTGATATACTGCTGCCTACCTCCTTCGTAAGTGCAGGTCCTAAATGAGCTTTTTTCTCTGTTCCCTCACCACAATCCAGATTCTTTGGGGAGTTACCAGTATAGTAACCTTTCCAGGAAGTACTTAATTTATTAAGCTACTGCTTTTCTTATTCTAAGTGGAGATATTTACTGATAAACAGGTACGTACGCACAAGTTCATGTCGTTCCTAAATGAGCTTTTATCTCTATTCCCTCACCACAATTCAGATTCTTCTGAGGAGTTCCCAGTACATTTTCCTTTCCCCTGGGTAATTACCTTAACAAGCTCCAGCTGTTTTTATTCTCAGAAGGTTTACTCCCTGATATACAGCTGCCTACCCTCTTCGTAAGTGCAGGTCATAAATGAGCTTTTTTCTCTGTTCCCTCACCACAATCCAGATTCTTTTGGGAGTTACCAGTACAGTAACCATACCAGGAAGTACTTAATTTATTAAGCTACTGCTTTTCTTAATCTCAGTGGAGATATTTACTGATAAACAGCTACATACGCAGCATGTTCATGTCGTTCCTAAATGAGCTTTTATCTCTCTCCCCTCACCACAAATCACATTCTTCTGAGGAGTTCCCAGTACATTATCCTTTCCCCTGTGTAATTACCTTAACAAGCTCCAGCTGTTTTTATTCTCAGAAGGTTTACTCCCTGATATACAGCTGCCTATCCCCTTCGTAAGTGCAGGTACTAAATGAGCTTTTTTCTCTGTTCCCTCACCACAATCCAGATTCTTTTGGGGAGTTACCAGTACAGTAACCATACCAGGAAGTACTTAATTTATTAAGCTACCGCTTTTCTTAATCTCAGTGGAGATATTTACTGATAAACAGCTGTCTACGCAGCATGTTCATGTCATTCCTAAATGAGCATTTATCTCTCTCCCCTCACACAAATCAGATTCTTCTGAGGAGTTCCCAGTACATTATCCTTTCCCCTGTGTAATTACCTTAACAAGCTCCAGCTGTTTTTATTCTCAGAAGGTTTACTCCCTGATATACAGCTGCCTACCCCCTTCGTAAGTGCAGGTCCTAAGTGAGCTTTTTTCTCTGTGACCTCAACACAATCCAGATTCTTTTGGGGAGTTACCAGTACAGTAACCATACCAGGAAGTACTTAATTAATTAAGCTACTGCTTTTCTTAATCTCAGTGGAGATATTTACTGATAAACAGTTACCTACGAAGCATGTTCATGTCGTTCCTAAATGAGATTCTTTCACTCTCCCCTGACCACAAATCAGATTCTTCTGAGGAGTTCCCAGTACATTATCCTTTCCCCTGTGTAATTACCTTAACAAGCTCCAGCTGTTTTTATTCTCAGAAGGTTTACTCCCTGATATACAGCTGCATACCCCCTTTGTAAGTGCAGGTCCTAAATGAGCTTTTTTCTCTGTTCCCTCACCAAAATCCAGATTCTTTTGGGGAGTTACCAGTACAGTAACCAAACCAGGAAGTACTTAATTTATTAAGCTACTGCTTTTCTTAATCTCACTGGAGATATTTACTGATAAACAGCTACTTACGCAGCATGTTCATGTCGATCCTAAATGAGCTTTTATCTCTCTCCCCTCACCACAAATCAGATTCTTCTGAGGAGTTCCCAGTACATTATCCTTTCCCCTGTGTAATTACCTTAACAAGCCCCAGCTGTTTTTATTCTCAGAAGGTTACTCCCTGATATACAGCTGCCTACCCCCTTCGTAAGTGCAGGTCCTAAATGAGCTTTTTTCTCTGTTGCCTCACCACAATCCAGATTATTTTGGGGAGTTACCAGTACAGTAACCATACCAGGAAGTACTTAATTTATTAAGCTACTGCTTTTCTTATTCTCAGTGGAGATATTTACTGATATACAGCTACCTACGCAGCATGTTCATGTCGTTCCTAAATGAGCTTTTATCTCTCTCCCCTCACCACAAATCAGATTCTTCTGAGGAGTTCCCAGTACATTATCCTTTCCCCTGTGTAATTACCTTAACAAGCTCCAGCTGTTTTTATTCTCAGAAGGTTTACTCCCTGATATACAGCTGCCTACCCCCTTCGTAAGTGCAGGTCCTAAATGAGCTTTTTTCTCTGTTCCCTCACCACAATCCAGATTCTTTTGGGGAGTTACCAGTACAGTAACCATACCAGGAAGTACTTAATTTATTAAGCTACTGCTTTTCTTAATCTCAGTGGAGATATTTACTGATAAACATCTACGTATGCAGCATGTTCATGTCGTTCCTAAATGAGCTTTTATCTCTCTCCCCTCACCACAAATCAGATTCTTCTGAAGGAGTTCCCATTACTTCATCTTTTCCCCTGTGTAATTACCTTAACAAGCTCCAGCTGTTTTTATTCTCAGAAGGTTTTCTCCGTGATATACAGCTGCCTACCCCCTTCGTAAGTGCAGGTCCTAAATGAGCTTTTTTCTCTGTTCCCTCACCACAATCCAGATTCTTTTGGGGAGTTACCAGTACAGTAACCATACCAGGAAGTACTTAATTTATTAAGCTACTGCTTTTCTTAATCTCAGTGGAGATATTTACTGATAAACAGCTACCTACGCAGCATGTTCATGTCGTTCCTAAATGAGCTTTTATCTCTCTCCCCTCACCACAAATCTGAATCTTCTGAGGAGTTCCCGGTACATTATCCTTTCCCCTTGTGTAATTCCTTTAACAAGCTCCAGGTGTTTTTATTCTCAGAAAGTTTACTCCCTGATATACAGCTGCCTACGCCCTTCGTAAGTGCAGGTCCTAAATGAGCTTTTTTCTCTGTTCACCTCACCACAATCCAGATTCTTTTGGGGAGTTACCAGTACAGTATCCATACCAGGAAGTACTTAATTTATTAAGCTACTGCTTTTCTTAATCTCAGTGGAGATATTTGTGATAAACAGCTACCTACGCAGCATGTTCATGTCGTTCCTAAATGAGCTTTTATCTCTCTCCCCTCACCACAAATCAGATTCTTCTGAGGAGTTCCCAGTACATTATCCTTTCCCCTGTGTAATTACCTTAACAAGCTCCAGCTGTTTTTATTCTCAGAAGGTTAACTCCCTGATATACAGCTGCCTACCCCCTTCGTAAGTGCAGGTCCTAAATGAGCTTTTTTCTCTGTTCCCTCACCACAATCCAGATTCTTTTGGGGAGTTACCAGTACAGTAACCATACCAGGAAGTACTTAATTTATTAAGCTACTGCTTTTCTTAATCTCAGTGGAGATATTTACTGATAAACAGCTACCTACGCAGCATGTTCATGTCGTTCCTAAATGAGCTTTTATCTCTCTCCCCTCACCCCAAATCAGATTCTTCTGAAGAGTTCCCAGTACATTATCCTTTCCTGTGTAATTACCGTTAACAAGCTCCATCTGTTTTTATTCTCAGAAGGGATACTCCCTGATATACAGCTTCCTACCCCCTTTGCAAGTGCAGGTCCTAAATGAGCTTTTTTCTCTGTTCCCTCCCTACAATCCAGATTCTTTTGGGGAGTTACCAGTACAGTAACCATACCAGGAAGTACTTAATTTATTAAGCTACTGCTTTTCTTAATCTCAGTGGAGACATTTACTGATAAACAGCTACATACACAGCATGTTCATGTCGTTCCTAAATGAGCTTTTATCTCTCTCCCCTCACCACAAATCAGATTCTTGTGAGGAGTTCCCAGTACATTATCCTTTCCCCTGTGTAATTACCTTAACAAGCTCCAGCTGTTTTTATTCTCAGAAGGTTTACTCCCTGATATACTGCTGCCTACCTCCATCGTAAGTGCAGGTCCTAAATGAGCTTTTTTCTCTGTTCCCTCACCACAATCCAGATTCTTTTGGGGAGTTACCAGTATAGTAACCATTCCAGGAAGTACTTAATTTATTAAGCTACTGCTTTTCTTATTCTAAGTGGAGATATTTACTGATAAACAGGTACGTACGCACAAGTTCATGTCGTTCCTAAATGAGCTTTTTATCTCTATTCCCTCATCACAATTCAGATTCTTCTGAGGAGTTCCCAGTACATTATCCTTTCCCCTGTGTAATTACCTTAACAAGCTCCAGCTGTTTTTATTCTCACAAGCGATACTTTCTGATATACGGCTGCCTACCCCCTTCGTAAGTGCAGGTCATAAATGAGCTTTTTTCTCTGTTCCCTCACCACAATCCAGATTGTTTTGGGGAGTTACCAGTACAGTAACCATACAGGAATTACTTAATTTATTAAGCTACTGATTTTCTTAATCTCAGTGGATTTATTTACTGATAAACAGCTACCTACGCAGCATGTTCATGTCGTTCCTAAATGAGCTTTTATCTCTCTCACCTCACCACAAATCAGATTCTTCTGAAGGAGTTCCCATTACTTCATCTTTTCCCCTGTGTAATTACCTTAACAAGCTCCAGCTGTTTTTATTCTCAGAAGGTTTTCTCCCTGATATACAGCTGCCTACCCCCTTCGTAAGTGCAGGTCCTAAATGAGCTTTTTTCTCTGTTCCCTCACCACAATCCAGATTATTTTGGGGAGTTACCAGTACAGTAACCATACCAGGAAGTACTTAATTTATTAAGCTACTGCTTTTCTTAATCTCAGTGGAGATATTTACTGATAAACAGCTACCTACGCAGCATGTTCATGTCGTTCCTAAATGAGCTTTTATCTCTCTCCCCTCACCACAAATCTGAATCTTCTGAGGAGTTCCCGGTACATTATCCTTTCCCCTTGTGTAATTCCTTTAACAAGCTCCAGGTGTTTTTATTCTCAGAAAGTTTACTCCCTGATATACAGCTGCCTACGCCCTTCGTAAGTGCAGGTCCTAAATGAGCTTTTTTCTCTGTTCACTCACCACAATCCAGATTCTTTTGGGGAGTTACCAGTACAGTATCCATACCAGGAAGTACTTAATTTATTAAGCTACTGCTTTTCTTAATCTCAGTGGAGATATTTGCTGATAAACAGCTACCTACGCAGCATGTTCATGTCGTTCCTAAATGAGCTTTTATCTCTCTCCCCTCACCACAAATCAGATTCTTCTGAGGAGTTCCCAGTACATTATCCTTTCCCCTGTGTAATTACCTTAATAAGCTCCAGCTGTTTTTATTCTCAGAAGGTTTACTCCCTGATATACAGCTGCCTACCCCCTTCGTAAGTGCAGGTCCTAAATGAGCTTTTTTCTCTGTTCCCTCACCACAATCCAGATTCTTTTGGGGAGTTACCAGTACAGTAACCATACCAGGAACTACTTAATTTATTAAGCTACTGCTTTTCTTAATCTCACTGGAGATATTTACTGATAAACAGCTACCTACGCAGCATGTTCATGTCGTTCCTAAATGAGCTTTTTTGTCTGTTCCCTCACCACAATCCAGATTCTTTTGGGGAGTTACCAGTACAGTAACCATACCAGGAACTACTTAATTTATTAAGCTACTGCTTTTCTTAATCTCACTGGAGATATTTGCTGATAAACAGCTACCTACGCAGCATGTTCATGTCGTTCCTAAATGAGCTTTTATCTCTCTCCCCTCACCACAAATCAGATTCTTCTGAGGAGTTCCCAGTACATTATCCTTTCCCCTGTGTAATTACCTTAACAAGCTCCAGCTGTTTTTATTCCCCGAAGGTTTACTCCCTGATATACAGCTGCCTAGCCCCTTCGTAAGTGCAGGTCCTAAATGAGCTTTTTTTCTCTGTTCCCTCACCACAATCCAGATTCCTTTGGGGAGTACCAGTACAGTAACCATACCAGGAAGAACTTCATTTATTCAGCTACTGCTTTTCTTAATCTCAGTGGAGATATTTACTGATAAACAGCTACCTACGCAGCATGTTCATGTCGTTCCTAAATGAGCTTTTAACTCTCTCCCCTCACCACAAATCAGATTCTTCTGAGGAGTTCCCAGTACATTATCCTTTCCCCTGTGTAATTACCTTAACAATCTCCAGCTGTTTTTATTCTCAGAAGGTTTACTCCCTGATATACTGCTGCCTACCCCCTTCGTAAGTGCAGGTCCTCAATGAGCTTTTTTCTCTGTTCCCTCCCCACAATCCAGATTCTTTTGGGGAGTTACAGTACAGTAACCATACCAGGAAGTACTTAATTTATTAAGCTACTGCTTTTCTTAATCTCAGTGGAGATATTTACTGATAAACAGCTACCTACGCAGCATGTTCATGTCGTTCCTAAATGAGCTTTTATCTCTCTCCCCTCACCACAAATCAGATTCTTCTGAGGAGTTCCCAGTACATTATCCTTTCCCCTGTGTAATTACCTTAACAAGCTCCAGCTGTTTTTATTCTCAGAAGGTTTACTCCCTGATATACAGCTGCCTAACCCCTTCGTAAGTGCAGGTCCTAAATGAGCTTTTTTCTCTGTTCCCTCACCACAATCCAGATTCTTTTGGGGAGTTACCAGTACAGTAACCATACCAGGAAGTACTTAATTTATTATCTACTGCTTTTCTTAATCTCAGTGGAGATATTTACTGATAAACAGCTACCTACCCAGCATGTTCATGTCGTTCCTATATGAGCTTTTATCTCTCTCCCCTCACCACAATTCAGATTCTTCTGAGGAGTTCCCAGTACATTATTCTTTCCCCTGTGTAATTACCTTAACAAGCTCCAGCTGTTTTTATTCTCAGAAGGTTTACTCCGTGATATACAGCTGCCTAACCCCTTCGTAAGTGCAGGTCCTAAATGAGCTTTTTTCTCTGTTCCCTGACCAAAATCCAGATTCTTTTGGGGAGTTACCAGTACAGTAACCATACCAGGAAGTACTTAATTTATTAAGCTACTGCTTTTCTTAATCTCAGTGGAGATATTTACTGATAAACAGCTACCTACGCAGCATGTTCATGTCGTTCCTAAATGAGCTTTTTTGTCTGTTCCCTCACCACAATCCAGATTCTTTTGGGGAGTTACCAGTACAGTAACCATACCAGGAAGTACTTAATTTATTAAGCTACTGCTTTTCTTAATCTCAGTGGAGATATTTACTGATAAACAGCTACCTACGCAGCATGTTCATGTCGTTCCTAAATGACATTTTATCTCTCTCCCCTCACCACAAATCAGATTCTTCTGAGGAGTTCCCAGTACATTATCCTTTCCCCTGTGTAATTACCTTAACAAGCTCCAGGTGTTTTTATTCTCAGAAGGTTTACTCCCTGATATACAGCTGGCTACCCCCTTCGTAAGTGCAGGTCCTAAATGAGCGTTTTTCTCTGTTCCCTCACCAAATCCAGATTCTTTTGGGAGTTACCAGTACAGTAACCATACCAGGAACTACTTAATTTATTAAGCTACTGCTTTTCTTAATCTCAGTGGAGATATTTACTGATAAACAGCTACCTACACAGCATGTACATGTCGTTCCTAAAGGAGGTTTTATCTCTCTCCCCTCACCACAAATCAGATTCTTCTGAGGAGTTCCCAGTACATTATCCTTTCCCCTGTGTAATTACCCTTAACAAGCTCCAGCTGTTTTTATTCTCAGAAAGTTTACTCCCTGATATACAGCTGCCTACCCCCTTCGTAAGTGCAGGTCCTAAATGAGCTTTTTTCTCTGTTCCCTCACCACAATCCAGATTCTTTTGGGGAGTTACCAGTACAGTAACCACACCAGGAAGTACTTAATTTATTAAGCTACTGCTTTTCTTAATCTCAGTGGAGATATTTACTGATAAACAGCTACCTACGCAGCATGTTCAGGTCGTGCCTAAATGAGCTTTTATCTCTCTCCCCTCACCACAAATCAGATTCTTCTGAGGAGTTCCCAGTACATTATCCTTTCCCCTGTGTAATTACCTTAACAAGCTCCAGCTGTTTTTATTCTCAGAAGGTTTACTCCCTGATATACAGCTGCCTACCCCCTTCGTAAGTGCAGGTCCTAAATGAGCTTTTTTCTCTGTCCCTCACCACAATCCAGATTCTTTTGGGGAGTTACCAGTACAGTAACCATACCAGGAAGTACTTAATTTATTAAGCTACTGCTTTTCTTAATCTCAGTGGAGATATTTACTGATAAACAGCTACCTACGCAGCATGTTCATTTCGTTCCTAAATGAGCTTTTATCTCTCTCCCCTCACCACAAATCAGATTCTTCTGAGGAGTTCCCAGTACATTATCCTTTCCACTGTGTAATTACCTTAACAATCTCCAGCTGTTTTTATTCTCAGAAGGTTTACTCCCTGATATACTGCTGCCTACCCCCTTCGTAAGTGCAGGTCATCAATGAGCTTTTTTCTCTGTTCCCTCCCCACAATCCAGATTCTTTTGGGAGTTACCAGTAGAGTAACCATACCAGGAAGTACTTAATTTATTAAGCTACTGCTTTTCTTAATCTCAGTGGAGATATTTACTGATAAACAGCTACCTACGCAGCATGTTCATGTCGTTCCTAAATGAGCTTTTATCTCTCTCCACTCACCCCAAATCAGATTCTTCTGAGGGAGTTCCCAGTACATTATCCTTTCCCCTGTGTAATTACCTTAACAAGCTCCAGCTGTTTTTATTCTCAGAAGGTTTACTCCCTGATATACAGCTGCCTACCCCCTTCGTAAGTGCAGGTCCTAAATGAGCTTTTTTCTCTGTTCCCTCACCACAATCCAGATTCTTTTGGGGAGCTACCAGTACAGTAACCATACCAGGAAGTACTTAATTTATTATCTACTGCTTTTCTTAATCTCAGTGGAGATATTTACTGATAAACAGCTACCTACGCAGCAAGTTCATGTCGTTCCTAAATGAGCATTTATCTCTCTCCCCTCACCACTAATCAGATTCTTCTGAGGAGTTCCCAGTACATTATCCTTTCCCCTGTGTAATTACCTTAACAAGCTCCAGCTGTTTTTATTCTCAGAAGGTTTACTCCGTGATATACAGCTGCCTAACCCCTTCGTAAGTGCAGGTCCTAAATGAGCTTTTTTCTCTGTTCCCTCACCAAAATCCAGATTCTTTTGGGGAGTTACCAGTACAGTAACCATACCAGGAAGTACTTAATTTATTAAGCTACTGCTTTTTTTAATCTCAGTGGAGATATTTACTGATAAACAGCTACCTACGCAGCATGTTCATGTCGTTCCTAAATGAGCTTTTTTGTCTGTTCCCTCACCACAATCCAGATTCTTTTGGGAGTTACCAGTACAGTAACCATACCAGGAAGTACTTAATTTATTAAGCTACTGCTTTTCTTAATCTCAGTGGAGATATTTACTGATAAACAGCTACCTACGCAGCATGTTCATGTCGTTCCTAAATGACATTTTATCTCTCTCCCCTCACCACAAATCAGATTCTTCTGAGGAGTTCCCAGTACATTATCCTTTCCCCTGTGTAATTACCTTTACAAGCTCCAGGTGTTTTTATTCTCAGAAGGTTTACTCCCTGATATACAGCTGGCTACCCCCTTCGTAAGTGCAGGTCCTAAATGAGCTTTTTCTCTGTTCCCTCACCACAATCCAGATTCTTTTGGGGAGTTACCAGTACAGTAACCATACCAGGAACTACTTAATTTATTAAGCTACTGCTTTTCTTAATCTAAGTGGAGATATTTACTGATAAACAGCTACCTACACAGCATGTACATGTCGTTCCTAAAGGAGGTTTTATCTCTCTCCCCTCACCACAAATCAGATTCTTCTGAGGAGTTCCCAGTACATTATCCTTTCCCCTGTGTAATTACCTTAACAAGCTCCAGCTGTTTTTATTCTCAGAAAGTTTACTCCCTGATATACAGCTGCCTACCCCCTTCGTAAGTGCAGGTCCTAAATGAGCTTTTTTCTCTGTTCCCTCACCACAATCCAGATTCTTTTGGGGAGTTACCAGTACAGTAACCACACCAGGAAGTACTTAATTTATTAAGCTACTGCTTTTCTTAATCTCAGTGGAGATATTTACTGATAAACAGCTACCTACGCAGCATGTTCATGTCGTGCCTAAATGAGCTTTTATCTCTCTCCCCTCACCACAAATCAGATTCTTCTGAGGAGTTCCCAGTACATTATCCTTTCCCCTGTGTAATTACCTTAACAAGCTCCAGCTGTTTTTATTCTCAGAAGGTTTACTCCCTGATATACAGCTGCCTACCCCCTTCGTAAGTGCAGGTCCTAAATGAGCTTTTTTCTCTGTTCCCTCACCACAATCCAGATTCTTTGGGGAGTTACCAGTACAGTAACCATACCAGGAAGTACTTAATTTATTAAGCTACTGCTTTTCTTAATCTCAGTGGAGATATTTACTGATAAACAGCTACCTACGCAGCATGTTCATGTCGTTCCTAAATGACATTTTATCTCTCTCCCCTCACCACAAATCAGATTCTTCTGAGGAGTTCCCAGTACATTATCCTTTCCCCTGTGTAATTACCTTAACAAGCTCCAGCTGTTTTTATTCTCAGAAAGTTTACTCCCTGATATACAGCTGCCTACCCCCTTCGTAAGTGCAGGTCCTAAATGAGCTTTTTTCTCTGTTCCCTCACCACAATCCAGATTCTTTTGGGGAGTTACCAGTACAGTAACCATACCAGGAAGTACTTAATTTATTATCTACGGCTTTTCTTAATCTCAGTGGAGATATTTACTGATAAACAGCTACCTACGCAGCATGTTCATGTCGTTCCTATATGAGCTTTTATCTCTCTTTCCTCACCACAATTCAGATTCTTCTGAGGAGTTCCCAGTACATTATCCTTTCCCCTGTGTAATTACCTTAACAAGCTCCAGCTGTTTTTATTCCCCGAAGGTTACTCCCTGATATACAGCTGCCTAGCCCCTTCGTAAGTGCAGGTCCTAAATGAGCTTTTTTCTCTGTTCCCTCACCACAATCCAGATTCCTTTGGGGAGTACCAGTACAGTAACCATACCAGGAAGAACTTCATTTATTCAGCTACTGCTTTTCTTAATCTCAGTGGAGATATTTACTGATAAACAGCTACCTACGCAGCATGTTCATGTCGTTCTAAATGAGCTTTTAACTCTCTCCCCTCACCACAAATCAGATTCTTCTGAGGAGTTCCCAGTACATTATCCTTTCCCCTGTGTAATTACCTTAACAATCTCCAGCTGTTTTTATTCTCAGAAGGTTTACTCCCTGATATACTGCTGCCTACCCCCTTCGTAAGTGCAGGTCCTCAATGAGCTTTTTTCTCTGTTCCCTCCCCACAATCCAGATTCTTTTGGGGAGTTACCAGTACAGTAACCATACCAGAAGTACTTAATTTATTAAGCTACTGCTTTTCTTAATCTCAGTGGAGATATTTACTGATAAACAGCTACCTACGCAGCATGTTCATGTCGTTCCTAAATGAGCTTTTATCTCTCTCCCCTCACCACAAATCAGATTCTTCTGAGGAGTTCCCAGTACATTATCCTTTCCCCTGTGTAATTACCTTAACAAGCTCCAGCTGTTTTTATTCTCAGAAGGTTTACTCCCTGATATACAGCTGCCTACCCCCTTCGTAAGTGCAGGTCCTAAATGAGCTTTTTTCTCTGTTCCCTCACCACAATCCAGATTCTTTTGGGGAGTTACCAGTACAGTAACCATACCAGGAAGTACTTAATTTATTATCTACTGCTTTCTTAATCTCAGTGGAGATATTTACTGATAAACAGCTACCTACCCAGCATGTTCATGTCGTTCCTATATGAGCTTTTATCTCTCTCCCCTCACCACAATTCAGATTCTTCTGAGGAGTTCCCAGTACATTATTCTTTCCCCTGTGTAATTACCTTAACAAGCTCCAGCTGTTTTTATTCTCAGAAGGTTTACTCCGTGATATACAGCTGCCTAACCCCTTCGTAAGTGCAGGTCCTAAATGAGCTTTTTTCTCTGTTCCCTGACCAAAATCCAGATTCTTTTGGGGAGTTACCAGTACAGTACCATACCAGGAAGTACTTAATTTATTAAGCTACTGCTTTTCTTAATCTCAGTGGAGATATTTACTGATAAACAGCTACCTACACAGCATGTTCATGTCGTTCCTAAATGAGCTTTTTTGTCTGTTCCCTCACCACAATCCAGATTCTTTTGGGGAGTTACCAGTACAGTAACCATACCAGGAAGTACTTAATTTATTAAGCTACTGCTTTTCTTAATCTCAGTGGAGATATTTACTGATAAACAGCTACCTACGCAGCATGTTCATGTCGTTCCTAAATGACATTTATCTCTCTCCCCCTCACCACAAATCAGATTCTTCTGAGGAGTTCCCAGTACATTATCCTTTCCCCTGTGTAATTACCTTAACAAGCTCCAGGTGTTTTTATTCTCAGAAGGTTTACTCCCTGATATACAGCTGGCTACCCCCTTCGTAAGTGCAGGTCCTAAATGAGCGTTTTTCTCTGTTCCCTCACCAAAATCCAGATTCTTTTGGGAGTTACCAGTACAGTAACCATACCAGGAACTACTTAATTTATTAAGCTACTGCTTTTCTTAATCTCAGTGGAGATATTTACTGATAAACAGCTACCTACACAGCATGTACATGTCGTTCCTAAAGGAGGTTTTATCTCTCTCCCCTCACCACAAATCAGATTCTTCTGAGGAGTTCCCAGTACATTATCCTTTCCCCTGTGTAATTACCTTAACAAGCTCCAGCTGTTTTTATTCTCAGAAAGTTTACTCCCTGATATACAGCTGCCTACCCCCTTCGTAAGTGCAGGTCCTAAATGAGCTTTTTTCTCTGTTCCCTCACCACAATCCAGATTCTTTTGGGGAGTTACCAGTACAGTAACCACACCAGGAAGTACTTAATTTATTAAGCTACTGCTTTTCTTAATCTCAGTGGAGATATTTACTGATAAACAGCTACCTACGCAGCATGTTCAGGTCGTGCCTAAATGAGCTTTTATCTCTCTCCCCTCACCACAAATCAGATTCTTCTGAGGAGTTCCCAGTACATTATCCTTTCCCCTGTGTAATTACCTTAACAAGCTCCAGCTGTTTTTATTCTCAGAAGGTTTACTCCCTGATATACAGCTGCCTACCCCCTTCGTAAGTGCAGGTCCTAAATGAGCTTTTTTCTCTGTTCCCTCACCACAATCCAGATTCTTTTGGGGAGTTACCAGTACAGTAACCATACCAGGAAGTACTTAATTTATTAAGCTACTGCTTTTCTTAATCTCAGTGGAGATATTTACTGATAAACAGCTACCTACGCAGCATGTTCATTCGTTCCTAAATGAGCTTTTATCTCTCTCCCCTCACCACAAATCAGATTCTTCTGAGGAGTTCCCAGTACATTATCCTTTCCACTGTGTAATTACCTTAACAATCTCCAGCTGTTTTTATTCTCAGAAGGTTTACTCCCTGATATACTGCTGCCTACCCCCTTCGTAAGTGCAGGTCATCAATGAGCTTTTTTCTCTGTTCCCTCCCCACAATCCAGATTCTTTTGGGGAGTTACCAGTAGAGTAACCATACCAGGAAGTACTTAATTTATTAAGCTACTGCTTTTCTTAATCTCAGTGGAGATATTTACTGATAAACAGCTACCTACGCAGCATGTTCATGTCGTTCCTAAATGAGCTTTTATCTCTCTCCACTCACCCCAAATCAGATTCTTCTGAGGAGTTCCCAGTACATTATCCTTTCCCCTGTGTAATTACCTTAACAAGCTCCAGCTGTTTTTATTCTCAGAAGGTTTACTCCCTGATATACAGCTGCCTACCCCCTTCGTAAGTGCAGGTCCTAAATGAGCTTTTTCTCTGTTCCCTCACCACAATCCAGATTCTTTTGGGGAGCTACCAGTACAGTAACCATACCAGGAAGTACTTAATTTATTATCTACTGCTTTTCTTAATCTCAGTGGAGATATTTACTGATAAACAGCTACCTACGCAGCAAGTTCATGTCGTTACTAAATGAGCATTTATCTCTCTCCCCTCACCACTAATCAGATTCTTCTGAGGAGTTCCCAGTACATTATCCTTTCCCCTGTGTAATTACCTTAACAAGCTCCAGCTGTTTTTATTCTCAGAAGGTTTACTCCGTGATATACAGCTGCCTAACCCCTTCGTAAGTGCAGGTCCTAAATGAGCTTTTTTCTCTGTTCCCTCACCAAAATCCAGATTCTTTTGGGGAGTTACCAGTAGAGTAACCATACCAGGAAGTACTTAATTTATTAAGCTACTGCTTTTTTTAATCTCAGTGGAGATATTTACTGATAAACAGCTACCTACGCAGCATGTTCATGTCGTTCCTAAATGAGCTTTTTTGTCTGTTCCCTCACCACAATCCAGATTCTTTTGGGGAGTTACCAGTACAGTAACCATACCAGGAAGTACTTAATTTATTAAGCTACTGCTTTTCTTAATCTCAGTGGAGATATTTACTGATAAACAGCTACCTACGCAGCATGTTCATGTCGTTCCTAAATGACATTTTATCTCTCTCCCCTCACCACAAATCAGATTCTTCTGAGGAGTTCCCAGTACATTATCCTTTCCCCTGTGTAATTACCTTTACAAGCTCCAGGTGTTTTTATTCTCAGAAGGTTTACTCCCTGATATACAGCTGGCTACCCCCTTCGTAAGTGCAGGTCCTAAATGAGCTTTTTTCTCTGTTCCCTCACCACAATCCAGATTCTTTTGGGGAGTTACCAGTACAGTAACCATACCAGGAACTACTTAATTTATTAAGCTACTGCTTTTCTTAATCTAAGTGGAGATATTTACTGATAAACAGCTACCTACACAGCATGTACATGTCGTTCCTAAAGGAGGTTTTATCTCTCTCCCCTCACCACAAATCAGATTCTTCTGAGGAGTTCCCAGTACATTATCCTTTCCCCTGTGTAATTACCTTAACAAGCTCCAGCTGTTTTTATTCTCAGAAAGTTTACTCCCTGATATACAGCTGCCTACCCCCTTCGTAAGTGCAGGTCCTAAATGAGCTTTTTTCTCTGTTCCCTCACCACAATCCAGATTCTTTTGGGGAGTTACCAGTACAGTAACCACACCAGGAAGTACTTAATTTATTAAGCTACTGCTTTTCTTAATCTCAGTGGAGATATTTACTGATAAACAGCTACCTACGCAGCATGTTCATGTCGTGCCTAAATGAGCTTTTATCTCTCTCCCCTCACCACAAATCAGATTCTTCTGAGGAGTTCCCAGTACATTATCCTTTCCCCTGTGTAATTACCTTAACAAGCTCCAGCTGTTTTTATTCTCAGAAGGTTTACTCCCTGATATACAGCTGCCTACCCCCTTCGTAAGTGCAGGTCCTAAATGAGCTTTTTTCTCTGTTCCCTCACCACAATCCAGATTCTTTTGGGGAGTTACCAGTACAGTAACCATACCAGGAAGTACTTAATTTATTAAGCTACTGCTTTTCTTAATCTCAGTGGAGATATTTACTGATAAACAGCTACCTACGCAGCACGTTCATTTCGTTCCTAAATGAGCTTTTATCTCTCTCCCCTCACCACAAATCAGATTCTTCTGAGGAGTTCCCAGTACATTATCGTTTCCCCTGTGTAATTACCTTAACAAGCTCCAGATGTTTTTATTCTCAGAAGGTTTATTCCCTGCTATACAGCTGCCTACCCGCTTCGTAAGTGCAGGTCTTAAATGAGCTTTTTTCTCTATTCCCTCACCACAATCCAGATTCTTTTGGGGAATTACCAGTACAGTAACCATACCAGGAAGTACTTAATTCATTAAGCTACTGCTTTTCTTAATCTCAGTGGAGATATATACTGATAAACAGCTACCTACGCAGCATGTTCATGTCGTTCTTAAATGAGGTTTTATCTCTCTGCCCTCACCACAAATCAGATTATTCTGAGGAGTTCCCAGTACATTATCGTTTCCACTGTGTTATTACCTTAACAAGCTCCAGCTGTTTTTATTCTCAGAAGGTTTACTCCCTGATATACAGATGCCTACCCCCTTCGTAAGTGCAGGTCCTAAATGAGCTTTTTTCTCTGTTCCCTCACCACAATCCAGATTCTTTTGGGGAGTTACCACTACAGTAACCACACCAGGAAGTACTTAATTTATTAAGCTACTGCTTTTCTTAATCTCAGTGGGGATATTTACTGATAAACAGCTACCTACGCAGCATGTTCATGTCTTTCCTAAATGAGCTTTTATCTCTCTCCCCTCAGCACAAATCAGATTCTTCTCAGGAGTTCCCAGTACATTATCCTTTCCCCTGTGTAATTACCTTAAGAAGCTCCAGCTGTTTTTATTGTCAGAAGGTTTACTCCTTGATATACAGCTGCCTACCCCCTTCGTAAGTGCAGGTCCTAAATGAGCTTATTTCTCTGTTCCCTCACCACAATCCAGATTCTTTTGGGGAGTTACCAGTACAGTATCCACACCAGGAAGTACTTAATTTATTAAGCTACTGCTTTTCTTAATCTCAGTGGAGATATTTACTGATAAACAGCTACCTACACAGCATGTTCATGTCGTGCATAAATGAGCTTTTATCTCTCTCCCCTCACCACAAATCAGATTCTTCTGAGGAGTACCCAGTACATTATCCTTTCCCCTGTGTAATTACCTTAACAAGCTCCAGCTGTTTTTATTCTCAGAAGGTTTACTCCCTGATATACAGCTGCCTACCCCCTTCGTAAGTGCAGGTCCTAAATGAGCTTTTTTCTCTCTTCCCTCACCACAATCCAGATTCTTTTGGGGAGTTACCAGTACAGTAACCACACCAGGAAGTACTTAATTTATTAAGCTACTGCTTTTCTTAATCTCAGTTGAGATATTTACTGATAAACAGCTACCTACGCAGCATGTTCAGGCCGTGCCTAAATGAGCTTTTATCTCTCTCCCCTCACCACAAATCAGATTCTTCTGAGGAGTTCCCAGTACATTATCCTTTCCCCTGTGTAATTACCTTAACAAGCTCCAGCTGTTTTTACTCTCAGAAGGTTTACTCCCTCCTATACAGCTGCCTACACCCTTCGTAAGTGCAGGTCCTAAATGAGCTCTTTTCTCTGTTCCCTCACCACAATACAGATTCTTTTGGGGAGTTGCCAGTACAGTAACCATACCAGGAAGTCCTTAATTTATTAAGCTACTGCTTTTCTTAATCACAGTGGAGATATTTACTGATAAACAGCTACCTATGCAGCATGTTCATGTCGTTCCTAAATGAGCTTTTTTCTCTGTTCCCTCACCACAATCCAGATTCTTTTGGGGAGATACCAGTACAATATCCATACCAGGAAGTACTTAATTTATTAAGCTACTGCTTTTCTTAATCTCAATGGAGATATTTACTGATAAACATCTACCTACGCAGCATGTTCATGTCGTTCCTAAAGGAGCTTTTATCTCTCTCCCCTCACCACAAATCAGATTCTTCTGAGGAGTTCCCAGTACATTATCCTTTCCCCTGTGTAATTACCTTAACAAGCTCCAGCTGTTTTTATTCTCAGAAGGTTTACGCCCTGATATACAGCTGCCTACCCCCTTCGTAAGTGCAGGTCCTAAATGAGCTTTTTTCTCTGTTCCCTCACCACAATCCAGATTCTTTTGGCGAGTTACCAGTACAGTAACCATACCAGGAAGTACTTAATTTATTAAGCTACTGCTTTTCTTAATCTCAGTTTAGATATTTACTGATAAACAGCTACCTACGCAGCATGTTCATGTCGTTCCTAAATGAGCTTTTATCTCTCTCCCCTCACCACAAATCAGATTCTTCTGAGGAGTTCCCAGTACATTATCCTTTCCCCTGTGTAATTACCTTAACAGGCTCCAGTTGTGTTTATTCTCAGAAGGTTTACTCCCTGATATACAGCTGCCTACCCCTTCGTAAGTGCAGGTCCTAAATGAGCTCTTTTCTCTGTTCCCTCACCACAATCCACATTCTTTTGGGGAGTTACCAGTACAGTAACCATACCAGGAAGTATTTAATTTATTAAGCTACTGCTTTTCATAATCTCAGTGGAGATATTTACTGATAAACAGCTACCTACGCAGCATGTTCATGTCGATCCTAAATGAGCTTTTATCTCTCTCCCCTCACCACAAATCAGATTCTTCTGAGGAGTTCCCAGTACATTATCCTTTCCCCTGTGTAATTACCTTAACAAGCTCCAGCTGTTTTTATTCTCAGAAGGTTTCCTCCCTGATATACAGCTGCCTAACCCCTTCGTAAGTGCAGGTCCTAAATGAGCTTTTTTCTCTGTTCCCTCAAAACAATCCAGATTCTTTTGCTGAGTTACCAGTACAGTAACCATACCAGGAAGTACTTAATTTATTAAGCTACTGCTTTTCTTAATCTCAGTGGAGATATTTACTGATAAACAGCTACCTACGCAGCATGTTCATGTCGTTCCTAAATGAGCTTTTATCTCTCTCCCCTCACCACAAATCAGATTCTTCTGAGGAGTTCCCAGTACATTATCCTTTCCCCTGTGTAATTACCTTAACAAGCTCCAGCTGTTTTTATTCTCAGAAGGTTTACTCCCTGATATACTGCTGCCAACCCCCTTCGTAAGTGCAGGTCCTAAATGAGCTTTTTTCTCTGTTCCCTCACCACAATCCAGATTCTTTTGGGGAGTTACCAGTACAGTAACCATACCAGGAAGTACTTAATTTATTAAGCTTCTGCTTTTCTTAATCTCAGTTTTGATATTTACTGATAAACAGCTACCTACTCAGCATGTTCATGTCGTTCCTAAATGAGCTTTTATCTCTCTCCCCTCACCACAAATCAGATTCTTCTGAGGAGTTCCCAGTACATTATCCTGTCCCCTGTGTAATTACCTTAACAAGCTACAGCTGTTTTTATTCTCAGAAGGTTTACTCCCTGATATACAGCTGCCGACCCCCTTCGTAAGTGCAGGTCCTAAATGAGCTTTTTTCTCTGTTCCCTCACCACAATCCAGATTCTTTAGGGGAGTTACTAGTACAGTAACCATACCAGGAAGTACTTAATTTATTAAGCTACTGCTTTTCTTAATCTCAGTGGAGATATTTACTGATAAACAGCTACCTACGCAGCATGTTCATGTCGTTCCTAAATGAGCTTTTATCTCTCTCCCCTCACCACAAATCAGATTCTTCTGAGGAGTTCGCAGTACATTATCCTTTCCCCTGTGTAATTACCTTAACAAGCTCCAGCTGTTTTTATTCTCAGAAGGTTTACTCCCTGATATACAAATGCCTACCCCCTTCGTAAGTGCAGGTCCTAAATGAGCTTTTTTCTCTCTTCCCTCACCACAATCCAGATTCTTTTGGGGAGTTACCAGTACAGTAACCATACCAGGTAGTACTTAATTTATTCAGCTACTGCTTTTCTTAATCTCAGTGGAGATATTTACTGATAAACAGCTACCTACGCAGCATGTTCATGTCGTTCCTAAATGAGCTTTTATCTCTCTCCCCTCACCACAAATCAGATTCTTCTGAGGAGTTCCCAGTACATTATCCTTTCCCCTGTGTAATTACCTTAACAAGCTCCAGCTGTTTTTATTCTCTGAAGGTTTACTCCCTGATATACAGGTGCCTACCCCCTTCGTAAGTGCAGGTCCTAAATGAGCTCTTTTCTCTTTTCCCTCACCACAATTCAGATTCTTTTGGGGAGTTACCAGTACAGTAACCATACCAGCAAGTACTTAATTTATTAAGCTACTGCTTTTCTTAATCTCAGTGGAGATATTTACTGATAAACAGCTACCTACGCAGCATGTTCATGTCGTTCCTAAAGGAGCTTTTATCTCTCTCCCCTCACCACAAATCAGATTCTTCTGAGGAGTTCCCAGTACATTATCCTTTCCCCTGTGTAATTACCTTAACAAGCACCAGCTGTTTTTATTCTCAGAAGGTTTACTCCTTGATATACAAATGCCTACCCCCTTCGTAAGTGCAGGTCCTAAATGAGCTTTTTTCTCTGTTCCCTCACCACAATCCAGATTCTTTTGGGGAGTTACCAGTACAGTAACCATACCAGGAAGTACTTAATTTATTAAGCTACTGGTTTTCTTAATCTCAGTGGAGATATTTACTGATAAACAGCTACCTACGCAGCATGTTCATGTCGTTCCTAAAAGAGCTTTTATCTCTCTCCCCTCAACACAAATCAGATTCTTCTGAGGAGTTCCCAGTACATTATCCTTTCCCCTGTGTAATTACCTTAACAAGCTCCAGCTGCTTTTATTCTCAGAAGGTTTACTCCCTGATATACAGCTGCCTACCCCCTTCGTAAGTGCAGGTCCTAAATGAGCTCTTTTCTCTGTTCCCTCACCACAATCCAGATTCTTTGGGGAGTTACCAGTACAGTAACCATACCAGGAAGTACTTAATTTATTAAGCTACTGCTTTTCTTAATCTCAGTGGAGATATTTACAGATAAACAGCTAACTACGCAGCATGTTCATGTCGTTCCTCAATGAGCTTTTATCTCTCTCCCCTCACCACGAGTCAGATTCTTCTGAGGAGTTCCCAGTACATTATCCTTTCCCCTGTGTAATTACCTTAACAAGCTCCAGCTGTTTTTATTCTCAGAAGGTTTACTCCCTGATATACAGGTGCCTACCCCCTTCGTAAGTGCAGGTCCTAAATGAGCTTTTTTCTCTGTTCCCTCACCACAATCCAGATTCTTTTGGGGAGTTACCAGTACAGTAACCATACCAGGAAGTACTTAATTTATTAAGCTACTGCTTTTCTCAATCTCAGTGGAGATATTTACTGATAAACAGCTACCTACGCAGCATGTTCATGTCGTTCCTAAATGAGCTTTTATCTCTCTCCCCTCACCACAATTCAGATTCTTCTGAGGATTTCCCAGTACATTAACCTTTCCCCTGTGTAATTACCTTAACAAGCTCCAGCTGTTTTTATTCTACGAAGGTTTACTCCCTTATATACAGCTGCCTACCCCCTTCGTAAGTGCAGGTCCTAAATGAGCTTTTTTCTCTGTTCCCTCACCAAAATACAGATTCTTTTGGGGAGTTGCCAGTACAGTAACCATACCAGGAAGTCCTTAATTTATTAAGCTTCTGCTTTTCTTAATCACAGTGGAGATATTTACTGATAAACAGCTACATGTGCAGCATGTTCATGTCGTTCCTAAATGAGCTTTTTTCTCTGTTCCCTCACCACAATCCAGATTCTTTTGGGGAGTTACGAGTACAATATCCATACCAGGAAGTACTTAATTTATTAAGCTACTGCTTTTCTTAATCTCAGTGGAGATATTTACTGATAAACAGCTACCTACGCAGCATGTTCATGTCGTTCCTAAATGAGCTTTTATCTCTCTCCCCTCAGCACAAATCAGATTCTTCTGAGGAGTTCCCAGTACATTATCCTTTCCCCTGTGTAATTACCTTAACAAGCTCCAGCTGTTTTTATTCTCAGAAGGTTTACTCCCTGATACACAGCTGCCTACCCCCTTCGTAAGTGCAGGTCCTAAATGAGCTTTTTTCTCTGTTCCCTCACCACAATCCAGATTCTTTTGGGGAGTTACCAGTACAGTAACCATACCAGGAAGTACTTAATTTATTAACCTACTGCTTTTCTTAATCTCAGTGGAGATATTTACTGATAAACAGCTACCTACGCAGCATGTTCATGTCGTTCCTAAATGAGCTTTTATCTCTCTCCCCTCACCACAAATCAGATTCTTCTGAGGAGTTCCCAGTACATTATCCTTTCCCCTGTGTAATTACCTTAACAAGCTCCAGCTGTTTTTATTCTCAGAAGGTTTACTCCCTGATATACAGCTGCCTACCCCCTTCGTAAGTGCAGGTCCTAAATGAGCTCTTTTCTCTGTTCCCTCACCACAATCCAGATTCTTTTGGGGAGTTACCAGTACAGTAACCATACCAGGAAGTACTTAATTTATTAAGCTACTGCTTTTCTTAATCTCAATGGAGATATTTACTGATAAACATCTACCTACACAGCATGTTCATGTCGTTCCTAAAGGAGCTTTTATCTCTCTCCCCTCACCACAAATCAGATTCTTCTGAGGAGTTCCCAGTACATTATCCTTTCCCCTGTGTAATTACCTTAACAAGCTCCAGCTGTTTTTATTCTCAGAAGGTTTACTCCCTGATATACAGCTGCCTACCCCCTTCGTAAGTGCAGGTCTTAAATGAGCTTTTTTCTCTCTTCCCTCACCACAATCCAGATTCTTTTGGCGAGTTACCAGGACAGTAACCATACCGGGAAGTACTTAATTTATTAAGCTACTGCTTTTCTTAATCTCAGTGTAGATATTTACTGATAAATAGCTACCTACACAGCATGTTCATGTCGTTCCTAAATGAGCTTTTATCTCTCTCCCCTCACCACAAATCAGATTCTTCTGAGGAGTTCCCAGTACATTATCCTTTCCCCTGTGTAATTCCCTTAACAAGCTCCAGCTGTTTTTATTCTCAGAAGGTTTACTCCCTGATATACTGCTGCCTACCCCCTTCGTAAGTGCAGGTCCTAAATGAGCTTTTTTCTCTGTTCCCTCACCACAATCCAGATTCTTTTGGGGAGTTACCAGTACAGTAACCATACCAGGAAGTACTTAATTTATTAAGCTAATGCTTTTCTTAATCTCAGTGTTGATATTTACTGATAAACAGCTACCTATGCAGCATGTTCATGTCGTTCCTAAATGAGCTTTTATCTCTCTCCCCTCACCACAAATCAGATTCTTCTGAGGAGTACCCAGTACATTATCCTGTCCCCTGTGTAATTACCTTAACAAGCTACAGCTGTTTTTATTCTCAGAAGGTTTACTCCCTGATATACAGCTGCCTACCACCTTCGTAAGTGCAGGTCCTAAATGAGCTTTTTTCCCTGTTCCCTCACCACAATCCAGATTCTTTTGGGGAGTTACCAGTACAGTAACCATACCAGGAAGTACTTAATTTATTAAGCTACTGCTTTTCTTAATCTCAGTGGAGATATTTACTGATAAACAGCTACGTACGCAGCATGTTCATGTCGTTCGTAAATGAGCTTTTATCTCTCTCCCCTCACCACAAATCAGATTCTTCTGAGGAGTTCCCAGTACATTATCCTTTCCCCTTTGTAATTACCTTAACAAGCTCCAGCTGTTTTTATTCTCAGAAGGTTTACTCCCTGATATACAGCTGCCTACCCCCTTCGTAAGTGCAGGTCCTAAATAAGCTCTTTTCTCTGTTCCCTCACCACAATCCAGATTCTTTTGGGGAGTTGCCAGTACAGTAACCATACCAAGAAGTCCTTAATTTATTAAGCTACTGCTTTTCTTAATCACAGTGGAGATATTTACTGATAAACAGCTACCTATGCAGCATGTTCATGTCGTTCCTAAATGAGCTCTTTTCTCTGTTCCCTCACCACAATCCAGATTCTTTTTTGGGAGTTACCAGTACAATATCCATACCAGGAAGTACTTAATTTATTAAGCTACTGCTTTTCTTAATCTCAGTGGAGATATTTACTGATAAACAGCTACCTACGCAGCATGTTCATGTCGTTCCTAAATGAGCTTTTATCTCTCTCCCCTCATCACAAATCAGATTCTTCTGAGGATTTCCCAGTACATTATCCTTTCCCCTGTGTAATTACCTTAACAAGCTCCAGCTGTGTTTATTCTCAGAAGTTTTACTCCCTGATATACAGCTGCCTACCCCCTTCGTAAGTGCAGGTCCTAAATGAGCTTTTTTCTCTGTTCCCTCACCACAATCCAGATTCTTCTGGGGAGTTACCAGTACAGTAACCATACCAGGAAGTACTTAATTTATTAAGCTACTGCTTTTTTTAATCTCATTGGAGATATTTACTGATACACAGCTACCTACGCAGCATGTTCATGTCGTTCCCAAATGAGCTTTTATCGCTCACCCCTCACCAAAAATCAGATTCTTCTGAGGAGTTCCCAGCACATTATCCTTTCCCCTGTGTAATTGCCTTAACAAGCTCCAGCTGTTTTTATTCTCAGAAGGTTTACTCCCTGATATACAGCTGCCTACCCCCTTCGTAAGTGCAGGTCCTAAATGAGCTTTTTTCTCTGTTCCCTGACCACAATCCAGATTCTTTTGGGGAGTTATCAGTACAGTAACCATACCAGGAAGTAATTAATTTATTAAGCTACTGCTTATCTTAATCTCAGTGGAGATATTTACTGATAAACAGCTACCTACGCAGCATGTTCATGTCGTTCCTAAATGAGCTTTTATCTCTCTCCCCTCACCACAAATCAGATTCTTCTGAGGAGTTCGCAGTACATTATCCTTTCCCCTGTGTAATTACCTTAACAAGCTACAGCTGTTTTTATTCTCAGAAGGTTTACTCCCTGATATACAAATGCCTACCCCCTTCGTAAGTGCAGGTCCTAAATGTGCTTTTTTCTCTGTTCCCTCACCACAATCCAGATTCTTTTGGGGAGTTACCAGGACAGTAACCATACCAGGAAGTACTTAATTTATTAAGCTACTGCTTTTCTTAATCTCAGTGGAGATATTTACTGATAAACAGCTACCTACGCAGCATGTTCATGTCGTTCTTAAATGAGCTTTTATCTCTCTCCCCTCACCACAAATCAGATTCTTCTGAGGAGTTCCCAGTACATTATCCTTTCCCCTGTGTAATTGCCTTAACAAGCTCCAGCTGTTTTTATTCTCAGAAGGTTTA
The DNA here is from genome assembly GCF_023159225.1 of Perognathus longimembris pacificus. Lineage (NCBI taxonomy): Eukaryota > Metazoa > Chordata > Mammalia > Rodentia > Heteromyidae > Perognathus > Perognathus longimembris. The sequence continues at coordinate 33,437 of NW_025956739.1, read as the reverse complement.
CTCCCTGATATACAGCTGCCTACCCCCTTCGTAAGTGCAGGTCCTAAATGAGCTTTTTTCTCTGTTCCCTCACCACAATCCAGATTCTTTTGGGGAGTTACCAGTACAGTAACCATACCAGGAAGTACTTAATTTATTAAGCTACTGCTTTTCTTAATCTCAGTGGAGATATTTACTGATAAACAGCTACCTATGCAGCATGTTCATGTCGTTTCTAAATGAGCTTTTATCTCTCTCCCCTCACCAAAAATCAGATTCTTCTGAGGAGTTCCCAGTACATTATCCTTTCCCCTGTGTAATTACCTTAACAAGCTCCAGCTGTTTTTATTGTCAGAAGATTTACTCCCTTTTATACAGCTGCCTACCCCCTTCGTAAGTGCAGGTCCTAAATGAGCTTTTTTCTCTGTTCCCTGACCACAATCCAGATTCATTTGGGGAGTTACCAGTACAGTAACCATACCAGGAAGTACTTAATTTATTAAGCTACTGCTTTTCTCAATCTCAGTGGAGATATTTACTGATAAACCGCTACCTACGCAGCATGTTCATGTCGTTCCTTAATGAGCTTTTATCTCTCTCCCCTCACCACAAATCAGATTCTTCTGAGGAGTTCCCAGTACATTATCCTTTCCCCTGTGTAATTACCTTAACAAGCTCCAGCTGTTTTTATTCTCAGAAGGTTTACTCCCTGATATACAGCTGCCTACCCGCTTCGTAAGTGCAGGTCCTAAATGAGCTTTTTTCTCTGTTCCCTCACCACAATACAGATTCTTTTGGGGAGTTGCCAGTACAGTAACCATACCAAGAAGTCCTTATTTTATAAAGCTACTGCTTTTCTTAATCACAGTGGAGATATTTACTGATAAACAGCTACCTATGCAGCATGTTCATGTCGTTCCTAAATGAGCTCTTTTCTCTGTTCCCTCACCACAATCCAGATTCTTTTGGGGAGTTACCAGTACAATATCCATACCAGGAAGTACTTAATTTTTTAAGCTACTGCTTTTCTTAATCTCAGTGGGGATATTTACTGATAAACAGCTACCTACGCAGCATGTTCATGTCGTTCCTAAATGAGCTTTTATCTCTCTCCCCTCATCACAAATCAGATTCTTCTGAGGATTTCCCAGTACATTATCCTTTCCCCTGTGTAATTACCTTAACAAGCTCCAGCTGTTTTTATTCTCAGAAGTTTTACTCCCTGATATACAGCTGCCTACTCCCTTCGTAAGTGCAGGTCCTAAATGAGCTTTTTTCTCTGTTCCCTCACCACAATCCAGATTCTTCTGGGGAGTTACCAGTACAGTAACCATACCAGGAAGTACTTAATTTATTAAGCTACTGCTTTTCTTAATCTCAGTGGAGATATTTACTGATAAACAGCTACCTACGCAGCATGTTCATGTCGTTCCTAAATGAGCTTTTATCTCACTCCCCTCACCACAAATCAGATTCTTCTGAGGAGTTCCCAGTACATTATCGAGTCCCCTGTGTAATCACCTTAACAAGCTCCAGCTGTTTTTATTCTCAGAAGGTTTACTCCCTGATATACAGCTGTCTACCCCCTTCGTAAGTGCAGTTCCTAAATGAGCTCTTTTCTCTGTTCCCTCACCACAATCCAGATTCTTTTGGGGAGTTACCAGTACAGTAACCATATCAGGTAGTACTTAATTTATTAAGCTACTGCTTTTCTTAATCTCAGTGGAGATATTTACTGATAAACAGCTACCTACGCAGCATGTTCATGTCGTTCCTAAATGAGCTTTTATCTCTCTCCCCTCACCACGAATCAGATTCTTCTGAGGAGTTCCCAGTATATTATCCTTACCCCTGTGTAATTACCTTAACAAGCTCCAGCTGTTTTTATTCTCAGAAGGTTTACTCCCTGATATACAGCTGCCTACCCCCTTCGTAAGTGCAGGTCCTAAATGAGCTTTTTTCTCTGTTACCTCACCAAAATCCAGATTCTTGTTGGGAGTTACCAGTACAGTAACCATACCAGGAAGTACTTAATTTATTAAGCTACTGCTTTTCTCAATCTCAGTGGAGATATTTACTGATAAACAGCTACCTACGCAGCATGTTCATGTCGTTCCTTAATGAGCTTTTATCTCTCTCCCCTCACCACAAATCAGATTCTTCTGAGGAGTTCCCAGTACATTATCCTTTCCCCTGTGTAATTGCCTTAACAAGCTCCAGCTGTTTTTATTCTACGAAGGTTTACTCCCTGATATACAGCTGCCTACCACCTTCGTAAGTGCAGGTCCTAAATGAGCTTTTTTCTCTGTTCCCTCACCACAATCCAGATTCTTTTGGGGAGTTACCAGTACAGTAACCATACCAGGAAGTACTTAATTTATTAAGCTACTGCTTTTCTTAATCTCAGTGGAGATATTTACTGATAAACAGCTACCTACGCAGCATGTTCATGTCGTTCCTAAATGAGCTTTTATCTCTCTCCCCTCACCAAAAATCAGATTCTTCTGAGGAGTTCCCAGTACATTATCCTTTCCCCTGTGTAATTACCTTAACAAGCTCCAGCTGTTTTTATTCTCAGAAGATTTACTCCCTGATATACAGCTGTCTACCCCCTTCGTAAGTGCAGGTCCTAAATGAGCTTTTTTCTCTGTTCCCTCACAAAAATCCGGATTCTTTGGGGAGTTACCAGTACAGTAACCATACCAGTAAGTACTTAATTTATTAAGCTACTGCTTTTCTTAATCTCAGTGGAGATATTTACTGATACACAGCTACCTACGCAGCATGTTCATGTCGTTCCTAAATGAGCTTTTATCGCGCTCCCCTCACCACAAATCAGATTCTTCTGAGGAGTTCCCAGTACATTATCCTTTCCCCTGTGTAATTACCTTAACTAGCTCCAGCTGTTTTTATTCTCAGAAGCGATACTCCCTGATATACAGCTGCCTACCCCCGTCGTAAGTGCAGTTCCTAAATGAGCTTTTTTCTCTGTTCCATCACCACAATCCAGATTCTTTTGGGTAGTTACCAGTACAGTAACCATACCAGGAAGTACTTAATTTATTAAGCTACTGTTTTTCTTAATCTCAGTGGAGATATTTACTGATAAACAGCTACGTACGCAGCATGTTCATGTCGTTCCTAAAAGACCTTTTTTCTGTTCCCTCACCACAATCCAGATTCTTTTGGGGAGTTACAAGTAAAATATCCATACCAGGAAGTACTTAATTTATTAAGCTGCTGCTTTTCTTAATCTCAGTGGAGATATTTACTGATAAACAGCTACGTATGCAGCATGTTCATGTCGTTCCTAAATGAGCTTTTATCTCTCTCCCCTCATAACAAATCAGATTCTTCTGAGGATTTCCCAGTACATTATCCTTTCCCCTGTGTAATTACCTTAACAAGCTCCAGCTGTTTTTATTCTCAGAAGGTTTACTCCCTGATATACAGCTGCCTACCCCCTTCGTAAGTGCAGGTCCTTAATGAGCTTGTTTCTCTGTTCCCTCACCACAATCCAGATTCTTCTGGGGAGTTACCAGTACAGTAACCATACCAGGAAGTACTTAATTTATTAAGCTACTGCTTTTTTTAATCTCAGTGGAGATATTTACTGTTACACAGCTACCTACGCATCATGTTCATGTCGTTCCTAAATGAGCTTTTATCGCTCTCCCCTCACCTAAATCAGATTCTTCTGAGGAGTTCCCAGTACATTATCCTTTCTCCTGTGTAATTACCTTAACAAGCTCCAGCTGTTTTTATTCTCAGAAGGTTTACTCCCTGATATACAACTGCCTACCACCTTCGTAAGTGCAGGTCCTAAATGAACTTTTTTCTCTGTTCCCTCACCACAATCCAGATTCTTTTGGGGAGTTACCAGTACAGTAACCATACCAGGAAGTACTTAATTTATTAAGCTACTGCTTTTCTTAATCTCAGTGGAGATATTTACTGATAAACAGCTACCTACAAAGCATGTCCATGTCGTTCCTAAATAAGCTTTTATCTCTCTCCCGTCACCACAAATCAGATTCTTCTGAGGAGTTCCCAGTACATTATCCTTTCCCCTGTGTAATTACCTTAACAAGATCCAGCTGTTTTTATTCTCAGAAGGTTTACTCCCTGATATACAGCTGCCTACCCCCTTCGTAAGTGCAGGTCCTAAATGAGCTTTTTTCTCTGATCCCTAACCACAATCCAGATTCTTTTGGGGAGTTACCAGTACAGTAACCATACCAGGAAGTACTTAATTTATTAAGCTACTGTTTTTCTTAATCTCAGTGGAGATATTTACTGATAAACAGCTACGTACGCAGCATGTTCCTGTCGTTCCTAAATGAGCTTTTATCTCTCTCCCCTCATCACAAATCAGATTCTTCTGAGGATTTCCCAGTACATTATCCTTTCCCCTGTGTAATTACCTTAACAAGCTCCAGCTGTTTTTATTCTCAGAAGGTTTACTCCCTGATATACAGCTGTCTACCCTCTTCGTAAGTGCAGGATCTAAATCAGCTTTTTTCTCTGTTCCCTCACAAAAATCCGGATTCTTTGGGGAGTTACCAGTACAGTAACCATACCAGGAAGTACTTAATTTATTAAGCTACTGCTTTTCTTAATCTCAGTATAGATATTTACTGATAAACAGCTACCTATGCAGCATGTTCATGTCGTTCCTAAAAGAGCTTTTTTCTCTGTTCCCTCACCACAATCCAGATTCTTTTGGGGAGTTACCAGTAAAATATCCATACCAGGAAGTACTTAATTTATTAAGCTGCTGCTTTTCTTAATCTCAGTGGAGATATTTACTGATAAACAGCTACGTACGCAGCATGTTCATGTCGTTCCTAAATGAGCTTTTATCTCTCTCCCCTCACCACAAATCAGATTCTTCTGAGGAGTTCTTAGTACTTCATCTTTTCCCCTGTGTAATTACCTTAACAAGCTCCAGCTGTTTTTATTCTCAGAAGGTTTACTCCCTGATATACAGCTGCCTACCCCCTTCGTAAGTGCAGGTCCTAAATGAGCTTTTTTCTCTGTTCCCTCACCACAATCCAGATTCTTTTGGGGAGTTACCAGTACAGTAACCATACCAGGAAGTACTTAATTTATTAAGCTACTGCTTTTCTTAATCTCAGTGGAGATATTTACTGATAAACAGATAACTACGCAGCATGTTCATGTCGTTCCTAAATGAGCTTTTATCTCTCTCCCCTCACCACAAATCAGATTCTTCTGAAGAGTTCCCAATACATTATCCTTTCCCCTGTGTAATTACCTTAACAAGCTCCAGCTGTTTTTAGTCTCAGAAGGTTTACTCCCTGATATACAGCTGCCTACCCCCTTCGTATGTGCAGGTACTAAATGAGCTTTTTTCTCTGTTCCCTCACCACAATCCAGATTCTTTTGGGGAGTTACCAGTACAGTAACCATACCAGGAAGCACTTAATTTATTAAGCTACTGCTTTTCTTAATCTCAGTGGAGATATTTACTGATAAACAGCTACCTACCTAGCATGTTCATGTCGTTCCTAAATGAGCTTTTATCTCTCTCCCCACAACACAATTCAGATTCTTCTGAGGAGTTCCAAGTATATTATCCTTTCCCCTGTGTAATTACCTTAACAAGCTCCAGCTGTTTTTATTCTCAGAAGGTTTAGTCCCTGATATACAGCTGCCCACCCCCTTCGTAAGTGCAGGTCCTAAATGAGCTTTTTTCTCTGTTCCCTCACCACAATCCAGATTCTTTTGGGGAGTTACCAGTACAGTAACCATACCAGGAAGTACTTAATTTATTAACCTACTGCTTTTCTTAATCTCAGTGGAGATATTTACTGATAAACAGCTACCTACGCAGCATGTTCATGTCGTTCCTAAATGAGCTTTTATCTCTCTCCCCTCACCACAAATCAGATTCTTCTGAGGAGTTCCCAGTACATTATCCTTTCCCCTGTGTAATTACCTTAACAAGCTCCAGCTGTTTTTATTCTCAGAAGGTTTACTCCCTGATATACAGCTGCCTACCCCCTTCATAAGTGCAGGTCCTAAATGAGCTTTTTTCTCTGTTCCCTCACCACAATCCAGATTCTTTTGGGGAGTTACCATTACAGTAACCATACCAGGAAGTACTTAATTTATTAAGCTACTGCTGTTCTTAATCTCAGTGGCGATATTTACTGATAAACAGCTACCTACGCAGCATGTTCATGTCGTTCCTAAATGAGCTTTTTTCTCTGTTCCCTCACCACAATCCAGATTCTTTTGGGGAGTTACCAGTACAGTATCCATACCAGGAAGTACTTAATTTATTAAGCTGCTGCTTTTCTTAATCTCAGTGGAGATATTTTCGGATAAACAGCTACGTATGCAGCATGTTCATGTCGTTCCTAAATGAGCTTTTATCTCTCTCCCCTCACCACAAATCAGATTCTTCTGAGGAGTTCCCAGTACATTATCCTTTCCCCTGTGTAATTACCTTAACAAGCTCCAGCTGTTTTTATTCTCAGAAGCGATACTCCCTGATATACAGCTGCCTACCCCCTTCGTAAGTGCAGGTCATAAATGAGGTTTTTTCTCTGTTCCCTCACCACAATCCAGATTCTTTTGAGGAGTTACCAGTACAGTAACCATACCAGGAATTACTTAATTTATTAAGCTACTGCTTTTCTTAATCTCAGTGGAGATATTTACTGATAAACAGCTACCTACTCAGCATGTCCATGTCGTTCCTAAATGAGCTTTATCTCTCTCCCCTCATCACAAATCAGATTCTTCTGAGGAGTTCCCAGTACATTATCCTTTCCCCTGTGTAATTACCTTAACATGGCACAGCTGTTTTTATTCTCAGAAGGTTTACTCCCTGATATACAACTGCCTACCACCTTCGTAAGTGCAGGTCCTAAATGAGCTTTTTTCTCTGTTCCCTCACCACAATCCAGATTCTTTTGGGGAGTTACCAGTACAGTAACCATACCAGGAAGTACTTAATTTATTAAGCTACTGCTTCTCTTAATCTCAGTGGAGATATTTACTGATAAACCACTACCTACGCAGCATGTTCATGTCGTTCCTAAATGAGCTTTTTTCTCTCTCCCCTCACCACAAATCAGATTCTTCTGAGGAGTTCCCAGTACATTATCCTTTCCCCTGCGTAATTACCTTAACAAGCTCCAGCTGTTTTTATTCTCAGAAGGTTTACTCCCTGATATACAGCTGCCTACCCCCTTCGTAAGTGCAGGTCCTAAATGAGCTTTTTTCTCTGTTCTCTCACCGCAATCCAGATTCTTTTGGGGAGTTACCAGTACAGTATCCATACCAGGAAGAACTTAATTTATTAAGCTACTGCTTTTCTTAATCTCAGTGGAGATTTTTACTGATAAACAGCTACCTACGCACTATGTTCATGTCGTTCCTAAATGAGCTTTTTTCTCTGTTCCCTCACCACAATCCAGATTTTTTTGGGGAGTTACCAGTACAGTATCCATACCAGGAAGTACTTAATTTATTAAGCTGCTGCGTTTCTTAATCTCAGTGGAGATATTTTCGGATAAACAGCTACGTATGCAGCATGATCATGTCGTTCCTAAATGAGCTATTATCTCTCTCCCCTCACCACAAATCAGATTCTTCTGAGGAGTTCCCAGTACATTATCCTTTCCCCTGTGTAATTACCTTAACAAGCTCCAGCTGTTTTTATTCTCAGAAGCGATACTCCCTGATATACAACTGCCTACCCCCTTCGTAAGTGCAGGTCATAAATGAGGTTTTTTCTCTGTTCCCTCACCACAATCAGATTCTTTTGAGGAGTTACCAGTACAGTAACCATACCAGGAATTACTTAATTTATTAAGCTACTGCTTTTCTTAATCTCAGTGGAGATATTTACTGATAAACAGATACCTACTCAGCATGTCCATGTCGTTCCTAAATGAGCTTTATCTCTCTCCCCTCATCACAAATCAGATTCTTCTGAGGAGTTCCCAGTACATTATCCTTTCCCCTGTGTAATTACCTTAACAAGGTCCAGCTGTTTTTATTCTCAGAAGGTTTACTCCCTGATATACAACTGCCTACCACCTTCGTAAGTGCAGGTCCTAAATGAGCTTTTTTCTCTGTTCCCTCACCACAATCCAGATTCTTTTGGGGAGTTACCAGTACAGTAACCATACTAGGAAGTACTTAATTTATTAAGCTACTGCTTCTCTTAATCTCAGTGGAGATATTTACTGATAAACAGCTACCTACGCAGCATGTTCATGTCGTTCCTAAATGAGCTTTTTTCTCTCTCCCCTCACCACAAATCAGATTCTTCTGAGGAGTTCCCAGTACATTATCCTTTCCCCTGTGTAATTACCTTAACAAGCACCAGCTGTTTTTATTCTCAGAAGCGATACTCCCTGATATACAGCTGCCTACCCCCTTCGTAAGTGCAGGTCCTAAATGAGCTTTTTTCTCTGTTCCCTCACCGCAATCCAGATTCTTTTGGGGATTTACCAGTACATTATCCATACCAGGAAGAACTTAATTTATTAAGCTACTGCTTTTCTTAATCTCAGTGGAGATTTTTACTGATAAACAGCTACGTAAGCAGCATGTTCATGTCGTTCCTAAATGAACATTTACCTCTCTCCCCTCACCACAAATCAGATTCTTCTGAGGAGTTCCCAGTACATTATCCTTTCCCCTGTGTAATTACCTTAATTAGCTCCAGCTGTTTTTATTCTCAGAAGGTTTACTCCCTGATATACAGCTGCCTACCCCCTTCGTAAGTGCAGGTCCTAAATGAGCTTTTTTCTCTGTTCCCTCACCACAATCCAGATTCTTTTTGGGAGTTACCAGTACAGTAACCATACCAGGAAGTACATAATTTATTAAGCTACTGCTTTTCTTAATCTCAGTGGAGATATTTACTGATAAACAGCTACCTACGCAGCATGTTCATGTCGTTCCTAAATGGGCTTTTATCTCTCTCCCCTCACCAAAAATCAGATTCTTCTGAGGAGTTCCCAGTACATTATCCTTTTCCCTGTGTAATTCCCTTAACAAGCTCCAGCTGTTTTTATTCTCAGAAGGTTTACTCCCTGATATACAGCTGCCTACCCCCTTCGTAGGTGCAGGTCCTAAATGAGCTTTTTTCTCTGTTCCCTCACCACAATCCAGATTCTTTTCGGGAGTTACCAGTACAGTAACCATACCAGGAAGTACTTAATTTATTAAGCTACTGCTTTTCTTAATCTCAGTGGAGATATTTACTGGTAAACAGCTACCTACGCAGCATGTTCATGTAGTTCATAAATGAGCTTTTAGCTCTCTTCACTCACCACAAATCAGATTCTTCTGAGGAGTTCCCAGTACATTATCCTTTCCCCTGTGTAAATACCTTAACAAGCTCCAGCTGTTTTTATTCTCAGAAGAATTACTCCCTGATATACAGCTGCCTACCCCTTCGTAAGTGCAGGTCCTAAATGAGCTTTTTTCTCTGTTCCCTCACCACAATCCAGATTCTTTTGGGGAGTTACCAGTACAGTAACCATACCAGGAAGTACTTAATTTATTAAGCTACTGCTTTTATTAATCTCAGTGGAGATACTTAGTGATAAACAGCTACCTACGCAGCATGTTCATGTCGTTCCTATATGAGCTTTTATCTCTCTCTCCTCACCACAAATCAGATTTTTCTGAGGAGTTTCCAGTACATTATCCTTTCCCCTGTGTAATTACCTTAACAAGCTCCAGCTGTTTTTATTCTCAGAAGGTTTACTCCCTGATATACACCTGCCTACCCCCTTTGTAAGTGCAGGTCCTAAATGAGCTTTTTTCTCTGTTCCCTCACCACAATCCAGATTCTTTTGGGGAGTTACCAGTACAGTAACCATACCAGGAAGTACTTTATTTATTAAGCTACTGCTTTTCTTAATCTCAGTGGAGATATTTACTGATAAACAGCTACGAACGCAGCATGTTCATGTCGTTCCTAAATGAGCTTTTATCTCTCTCCCCTCATCACAAATCAGATTCTTCTGAGGATTTCCCAGTACATTATCCTTTCCCCTGTGTAATTAACTTAACAAGCTCCAGCTGTTTTTATTCTCAGAAGGTTTACTCCCTCATATACAACTGCCTACCCCCTTCGCAACTGCAGGTCCTAAATGAGCTTTTTTCTCTGTTCCCTCACCACAATCCAGATTCTTTTGGGGAGTTACCAGTGCAGTAACCATACCAGGAAGTACTTAATTTATTAAGCTACTGCTTTTCTTAATCTCAGTGGAGATATTTACTGATAAACAGCTACCTACGCAGCATGTTCATGTCGTTCATAAATGACCTTTTATCCCTCTCCCGTCACCACAAATCAGATTCTTCTGAGGAGTTCCCAGTACATTATCCTTTCCCCTGTGTAATTACCTTAGCAAGCTCCAGCTGTTTTTATTCTAACAAGGTTTACTCCCTGATATACAGCTGCCTACCCCCTTCGTAAGTGCAGGTCCTAAATGAGCTTTTTTCTCTGTTCCCTCACAAAAATCCGGATTCTTTGGGGAGTTACCAGTACAGTAACCATACCAGGAAGTACTTAATTTATTAAGCTACTTCGTTTCTTAATCTCAGTGGAGATATTTACTGATAAACAGCTACCTATGCAGCATGTTCATGTCGTTCCTAAATGAGCTTTTTTCTCTCTTCCCTCACCACAATCCAGATTCTTTTGGGGAGTTACCAGTACAATATCCATACCAGGAAGTACTTAATTCATTAAGCTACTGCTTTTCTTAATCTCAGTGGAGATATTTATTGATAAACAGCTACATATGTAGCATGATCATGTCGTTCTTAAATGAGCTTTTATCTCTCTCCCCTCACCACAAATCAGATTCTTCTGAGGAGTTCCCAGTACATTATCCTTTCCCCTGTGTAATTACCTTAACAAGCTCCAGCTGTTTTTATTCTCAGAAGGTTTACTCCCTGATATATAGCTGCCTACCCCCTTCATAAGTGCAGGTCCTAAATGAGCTTTTTTCTGTGTTCCCTGACCACAATCCAGATTCTTTTGGGGAGTTACCAGTACAGTAACCATACCAGGAAGTAATTAATTTATTAAGCTACTGCTTTTCTTAATCTCAGTGGAGATATTTACTGATAAACAGCTACCTACGCAGAATGTTCATGTCGTTCCTAAATAAGTTTTATCTCTCTCCCCTCATCAAAAATCAGATTCTTCTGAGGATTTCCCAGTACATTATCCTTTCCCCTGTGTAATTACCTTAACAAACTCCAGCTGTTTTTATTCTCAGAAGGTTTACTCCCTGATATACAACTGCCTACCCCCTTTGTAAGTGCAGGTCCTAAATGAGCTTTTTTCTCTGTTCCCTCACCGCAATCCAGATTCTTTTGGGGAGTTACCAGTACAGTATCCATACCAGGAAGAACTTAATTTATTAAGCTACTGCTTTTCTTAATCTCAGTGGAGATTTTTACTGATAAACAGCTACCTACGCACTATGTTCATGTCGTTCCTAAATGAGCTTTTTTCTCTGTTCCCTCACCACAATCCAGATTTTTTTGGGGAGTTACCAGTACAGTATCCATACCAGGAAGTACTTAATTTATTAAGCTGCTGCGTTTCTTAATCTCAGTGGAGATATTTTCGGATAAACAGCTACGTATGCAGCATGATCATGTCGTTCCTAAATGAGCTATTATCTCTCTCCCCTCACCACAAATCAGATTCTTCTGAGGAGTTCCCAGTACATTATCCTTTCCCCTGTGTAATTACCTTAACAAGCTCCAGCTGTTTTTATTCTCAGAAGCGATACTCCCTGATATACAACTGCCTACCCCCTTCGTAAGTGCAGGTCATAAATGAGGTTTTTTCTCTGTTCCCTCACCACAATCAGATTCTTTTGAGGAGTTACCAGTACAGTAACCATACCAGGAATTACTTAATTTATTAAGCTACTGCTTTTCTTAATCTCAGTGGAGATATTTACTGATAAACAGATACCTACTCAGCATGTCCATGTCGTTCCTAAATGAGCTTTATCTCTCTCCCCTCATCACAAATCAGATTCTTCTGAGGAGTTCCCAGTACATTATCCTTTCCCCTGTGTAATTACCTTAACAAGGTCCAGCTGTTTTTATTCTCAGAAGGTTTACTCCCTGATATACAACTGCCTACCACCTTCGTAAGTGCAGGTCCTAAATGAGCTTTTTTCTCTGTTCCCTCACCACAATCCAGATTCTTTTGGGGAGTTACCAGTACAGTAACCATACTAGGAAGTACTTAATTTATTAAGCTACTGCTTCACTTAATCTCAGTGGAGATATTTACTGATAAACAGCTACCTACGCAGCATGTTCATGTCGTTCCTAAATGAGCTTTTTTCTCTCTCCCCTCACCACAAATCAGATTCTTCTGAGGAGTTCCCAGTACATTATCCTTTCCCCTGTGTAATTACCTTAACAAGCACCAGCTGTTTTTATTCTCAGAAGCGATACTCCCTGATATACAGCTGCCTACCCCCTTCGTAAGTGCAGGTCCTAAATGAGCTTTTTTCTCTGTTCCCTCACCGCAATCCAGATTCTTTTGGGGATTTACCAGTACATTATCCATACCAGGAAGAACTTAATTTATTAAGCTACTGCTTTTCTTAATCTCAGTGGAGATTTTTACTGATAAACAGCTACGTAAGCAGCATGTTCATGTCGTTCCTAAATGAGCATTTACCTCTCTCCCCTCACCACAAATCAGATTCTTCTGAGGAGTTCCCAGTACATTATCCTTTCCCCTGTGTAATTACCTTAATTAGCTCCAGCTGTTTTTATTCTCAGAAGGTTTACTCCCTGATATACAGCTGCCTACCCCCTTCGTAAGTGCAGGTCCTAAATGAGCTTTTTTCTCTGTTCCCTCACCACAATCCAGATTCTTTTTGGGAGTTACCAGTACAGTAACCATACCAGGAAGTACATAATTTATTAAGCTACTGCTTTTCTTAATCTCAGTGGAGATATTTACTGATAAACAGCTACCTACGCAGCATGTTCATGTCGTTCCTAAATGGGCTTTTATCTCTCTCCCCTCACCAAAAATCAGATTCTTCTGAGGAGTTCCCAGTACATTATCCTTTTCCCTGTGTAATTCCCTTAACAAGCTCCAGCTGTTTTTATTCTCAGAAGGTTTACTCCCTGATATACAGCTGCCTACCCCCTTCGTAGGTGCAGGTCCTAAATGAGCTTTTTTCTCTGTTCCCTCACCACAATCCAGATTCTTTTCGGGAGTTACCAGTACAGTAACCATACCAGGAAGTACTTAATTTATTAAGCTACTGCTTTTCTTAATCTCAGTGGAGATATTTACTGGTAAACAGCTACCTACGCAGCATGTTCATGTAGTTCATAAATGAGCTTTTAGCTCTCTTCACTCACCACAAATCAGATTCTTCTGAGGAGTTCCCAGTACATTATCCTTTCCCCTGTGTAAATACCTTAACAAGCTCCAGCTGTTTTTATTCTCAGAAGAATTACTCCCTGATATACAGCTGCCTACCCCTTCGTAAGTGCAGGTCCTAAATGAGCTTTTTTCTCTGTTCCCTCACCACAATCCAGATTCTTTTGGGGAGTTACCAGTACAGTAACCATACCAGGAAGTACTTAATTTATTAAGCTACTGCTTTTATTAATCTCAGTGGAGATACTTAGTGATAAACAGCTACCTACGCAGCATGTTCATGTCGTTCCTATATGAGCTTTTATCTCTCTCTCCTCACCACAAATCAGATTTTTCTGAGGAGTTTCCAGTACATTATCCTTTCCCCTGTGTAATTACCTTAACAAGCTCCAGCTGTTTTTATTCTCAGAAGGTTTACTCCCTGATATACACCTGCCTACCCCCTTTGTAAGTGCAGGTCCTAAATGAGCTTTTTTCTCTGTTCCCTCACCACAATCCAGATTCTTTTGGGGAGTTACCAGTACAGTAACCATACCAGGAAGTACTTTATTTATTAAGCTACTGCTTTTCTTAATCTCAGTGGAGATATTTACTGATAAACAGCTACGAACGCAGCATGTTCATGTCGTTCCTAAATGAGCTTTTATCTCTCTCCCCTCATCACAAATCAGATTCTTCTGAGGATTTCCCAGTACATTATCCTTTCCCCTGTGTAATTAACTTAACAAGCTCCAGCTGTTTTTATTCTCAGAAGGTTTACTCCCTCATATACAACTGCCTACCCCCTTCGCAACTGCAGGTCCTAAATGAGCTTTTTTCTCTGTTCCCTCACCACAATCCAGATTCTTTTGGGGAGTTACCAGTGCAGTAACCATACCAGGAAGTACTTAATTTATTAAGCTACTGCTTTTCTTAATCTCAGTGGAGATATTTACTGATAAACAGCTACCTACGCAGCATGTTCATGTCGTTCATAAATGACCTTTTATCCCTCTCCCGTCACCACAAATCAGATTCTTCTGAGGAGTTCCCAGTACATTATCCTTTCCCCTGTGTAATTACCTTAGCAAGCTCCAGCTGTTTTTATTCTAACAAGGTTTACTCCCTGATATACAGCTGCCTACCCCCTTCGTAAGTGCAGGTCCTAAATGAGCTTTTTTCTCTGTTCCCTCACAAAAATCCGGATTCTTTGGGGAGTTACCAGTACAGTAACCATACCAGGAAGTACTTAATTTATTAAGCTACTTCGTTTCTTAATCTCAGTGGAGATATTTACTGATAAACAGCTACCTATGCAGCATGTTCATGTCGTTCCTAAATGAGCTTTTTTCTCTCTTCCCTCACCACAATCCAGATTCTTTTGGGGAGTTACCAGTACAATATCCATACCAGGAAGTACTTAATTCATTAAGCTACTGCTTTTCTTAATCTCAGTGGAGATATTTATTGATAAACAGCTACATATGTAGCATGATCATGTCGTTCTTAAATGAGCTTTTATCTCTCTCCCCTCACCACAAATCAGATTCTTCTGAGGAGTTCCCAGTACATTATCCTTTCCCCTGTGTAATTACCTTAACAAGCTCCAGCTGTTTTTATTCTCAGAAGGTTTACTCCCTGATATATAGCTGCCTACCCCCTTCATAAGTGCAGGTCCTAAATGAGCTTTTTTCTGTGTTCCCTGACCACAATCCAGATTCTTTTGGGGAGTTACCAGTACAGTAACCATACCAGGAAGTAATTAATTTATTAAGCTACTGCTTTTCTTAATCTCAGTGGAGATATTTACTGATAAACAGCTACCTACGCAGAATGTTCATGTCGTTCCTAAATAAGTTTTATCTCTCTCCCCTCATCAAAAATCAGATTCTTCTGAGGATTTCCCAGTACATTATCCTTTCCCCTGTGTAATTACCTTAACAAACTCCAGCTGTTTTTATTCTCAGAAGGTTTACTCCCTGATATACAACTGCCTACCCCCTTTGTAAGTGCAGGTCCTAAATGAGCTTTTTTCTCTGTTCCCTCACCACAATCCAGATTCTTTTGGGGAGTTACCAGTACAGTAACCATACCAGGAAGTACTTAATTTATTAAGCTACTGCTTTTCTTAATCTCAGTGGAGGTATTTACTGATAAACAGCTACCTACGCAGCATGTTCATGTCGTTCCTAAATGAGCTTTTATCTCTCTCCCGTCACCACAAATCAGATTCTTCTGAAGAGTTCCCAGTACATTATCCTTTCCCCTGTGTAATTACCTTAACAAGCTCCAGCTGTTTTTATTCTCAGAATGTTTACTCCCTGATATACAGCTGCCTACCCCCTTCGTAAGTGCAGGTCCTAAATGAGCTTTTTTCTCTGTTCCCTCGCAAAAATCCGGATTCTTTGGGGAGTTACCAGTACAGTAACCATACCAGGAAGTACTTAATTTATTAAGCTACTTCTTTTCTTAATCTCAGTGGAGATATTTACTGATAAACAGCTACCTATGCAGCATGTTCATGTCGTTCCTAAATGAGCTTTTTTCTCTGTTCCCTCACCACAATCCAGATTCTTTTGGGGAGTTACCAGTACAATATCCATACCAGGAAGTACTTAATTTATTAAGCTACTGCTTTTCCTAATCTCAGTGGAGATATTTACTGATAAACAGCTACGTATGCAGCATGTTCATGTCGTTCTTAAATGAGCTTTTATCTCTCTCCC
The DNA here is from genome assembly GCF_023159225.1 of Perognathus longimembris pacificus. Classification (NCBI taxonomy): domain Eukaryota; kingdom Metazoa; phylum Chordata; class Mammalia; order Rodentia; family Heteromyidae; genus Perognathus; species Perognathus longimembris. The sequence continues at coordinate 17,312 of NW_025956739.1, read as the reverse complement.
GTCACCACAAATCAGATTCTTCTGAGGAGTTCCCAGTACATTATCCTTTCCCCTGTGTAATTACCTTAACAAGCTCCAGCTGTTTTTATTCTCAGAAGGTTTACTCCCTGATATACAGCTGCCTACCCCCTTCGTAAGTGCAGGTCCTAAATGAGCTTTTTTCTCTGTTCCCTCACCACAATCCAGATTCTTTTGGGGAGTTACCAGTACAGTAACCATACCAGGAAGTAATTAATTTATTAAGCTACTGCTTTTCTTAATATCAGTGGAGATATTTACTGATAAACAGCTACGTACGCAGCATGTTCATGTCGTTCCTAAATAAGTTTTATCTCTCTCCCGTCACCACAAATCAGATTCTTCTGAGGAGTTCCCAGTACATTATCCTTTCCCCTGTGTAATTACCTTAACAAGCTCCAGCTGTTTTTATTCTCAGAAGGTTTACTCCCTGATATACAGCTGCCTACCCCCTTCGTAAGTGCAGGTTAAATGAGCTTTTTTCTCTGTTCCCTCACAAAAATCCGGATTCTTTGGGGAGTTACCAGTACAGTAACCATACCAGGAAGTACTTAATTTATAAAGCTACTGCTTTTCTTAATCTCAGTGGAGATATTTACTGATAAACAGCTACGTACGCAGCATGTTCATGTCGTTCCTAAATAAGTTTTATCTCTCTCCCCTCATCACAAATCAGATTCTTCTGAGGATTTCCCAGTACATTATCCTTTCCCCTGTGTAATTACCTTAACAAACTCTAGCTGTTTTTATTCTCAGAAGGTTTACTCCCTGATATACAACTGCCTACCCCCTTTGTAAGTGCAGGTCCTAAATGAGCTTTTTTCTCTGTTCCCTCACCACAATCCAGATTCTTTTGGGGAGTTACCAGTACAGTAACCATACCAGGAATTACTTAATTTATTAAGCTACTGCTTTTCTTAATCTCAGTGGAGATATTTACTGATAAACAGCTACCTATGTAGCATGTTCATGTCGTTCCTAAATGAGCTTTTTTCTCTGTTCCCTCACCTCAATCCAGATTCTTTTGGGGAGTTAGAGTACAATATCCGTACCAGGAAGTACTTAATTTATTAAGCTACTGCTTTTCTTAATCTCAGTGGAGATATTTACTGATAAACAGCTACCTACGCAGCATGTTCATGTCGTTCCTAAATGAGCTTTTATCTCTCTCCCGTCACCACAAATCAGATTCTTCTGAGGAGTTCCCAGTACATTATCCTTTCCCCTGTGTAATTACCTTAACAAGCTCCAGCTGTTTTTATTCTCAGAAGGTTTACTCCCTGATATACAACTGCCTACCCCCTTCGTAAGTGCAGGTCCTAAATGAGCTTTTTTCTCTGTTCCCTCACCACAATCCAGATTCTTTTGGGGAGTTACCAGTACAGAAACCATACCAGGAAGTACTTAATTTATTAAGCTACTTCTTTTCTTAATCTCAGTGGAGATATTTACTGATAAACAGCTACCTATGCAGCATGTACATGTCGTTCCTAAATGAGCTTTTTTCTCTGTTCCCTCACCACAATCCAGATTCTTTTGGGGAGTTACCAGTACAATATCCATACCAGGAAGTACTTAATTTATTAAGCTACTGCTTTTCTTAATCTCAGTGGAGATATTTACTGATAAACAGCTACGTATGCAGCATGTTCATGTCGTTCCTAAATGAGCTTTTATCTCTCTCCCCTCACCAAAAATCAGATTCTTCTGAGGAGTTCCCAGTACATTATCCTTTCCCCTGTGTAATTACCTTAACAAGCTCCAGCTGTTTTTATACTCAGAAGCGATACTCGCTGATATACAGCTGCCTACCCCCTTCGTAATTGCAGGTCCTAAATGAGCTTTTTTCTCTGGTCCCTCACCACAATCCAGATTCTTTTGGGAAGTTACCAGTACAGTAACCATACCAGGAAGTACTTAGTTTATTAAGCTACTGCTTTTCTTAATCTCAGTGGAGATATTTACTGATAAACAGCTACCTACGCAGCATGTTCATGTCGTTCATAAATGAGCTTTTATCTCTCTCCCGTCACCACAAATCAGATTCTTCTGAGGAGTTCCCAGTACATTATCCTTTCCCCTGTGTAATTACCTTAACAAGCTCCAGCTGTTTTTATTCTCAGAAGGTTTACTCCCTGATATACAGCTGCCTACCCCCTTCATAAGTGCAGGTCCTAAATGAGCTTTTTTCTCTGTTCCCTCACCGCAATCCAGATTCTTTTGGGGAGTTACCAGTACAGTAACCATACCAGGAAGTACTTAATTTATTAAGCTACTGCTGTTCTTAATCTCAGTGGCGATATTTACTGATAAACAGCTACCTACGCAGCATGTTCATGTCGTTCCTAAATGAGCTTTTTTCTCTGTTCCCTCACCACAATCCAGATTCTTTTGGGGAGTTACCAGTACAGTATCCATACCAGGAAGTACTTAATTTATTAAGCTGCTGCTTTTCTTAATCTCAGTGGAGATATTTTCGGATAAACAGCTACGTATGCAGCATGTTCATGTCGTTCCTAAATGAGCTTTTATCTCTCTCCCCTCACCACAAATCAGATTCTTCTGAGGAGTTCCCAGTACATTATCCTTTCCGCTGTGTAATTACCTTAACAAGCTCCAGCTGTTTTTATTCTCAGAAGCGATACTCCCTGATATACAGCTGCCTACCCCCTTCGTAAGTGCAGGTCATAAATGAGGTTTTTTCTCTGTTCCCTCACCACAATCCAGATTCTTTTGGGGAGTTACCAGTACAATATCCATACCAGGAAGTACTTAATTTATTAAGCTACTGCTTTTCCTAATCTCAGTGGAGATATTTACTGATAAACAGCTACGTATGCAGCATGTTCATGTCGTTCCTAAATGAGCTTTTATCTCTCTCCCGTCACCACAAATCAGATTCTTCTGAGGAGTTCCCAGTACATTATCCTTTCCCCTGTGTAATTACCTTAACAAGCTCCAGCTGTTTTTATTCTCAGAAGGTTTACTCCCTGATATACAGCTGCCTACCCCCTTCGTAAGTGCAGGTCCTAAATGAGCTTTTTTCTCTGTTCCCTCACCACAATCCAGATTCTTTTGGGGAGTTACCAGTACAGTAACCATACCAGGAAGTAATTAATTTATTAAGCTTCTGCTTTTCTTAATATCAGTGGAGATATTTACTGATAAACAGCTACGTACGCAGCATGTTCATGTCGTTCCTAAATAAGTTTTATCTCTCTCCCGTCACCACAAATCAGATTCTTCTGAGGAGTTCCCAGTACATTATCCTTTCCCCTGTGTAATTACCTTAACAAGCTCCAGCTGTTTTTATTCTCAGAAGTTTTACTCCCTGATATACAGCTGCCTACCCCCTTCGTAAGTGCAGGTCTTAAATGAGCTTTTTTCTCTGTTCCCTCACAAAAATCCGGATTCTTTGGGGAGTTACCAGTACAGTAACCATACCAGGAAGTACTTAATTTATTAAGCTACTGCTTTTCTTAATCTCAGTGGAGATATTTACTGATAAACAGCTACGTACGCAGCATGTTCATGTCGTTCCTAAATAAGTTTTATCTCTCTCCCCTCATCACAAATCAGATTCTTCTGAGGATTTCCCAGTACATTATCCTTTCCCCTGTGTAATTACCTTAACAAACTCTAGCTGTTTTTATTCTCAGAAGGTTTACTCCCTGATATACAACTGCCTACCCCCTTTGTAAGTGCAGGTCCTAAATGAGCTTTTTTCTCTGTTCCCTCACCACAATCCAGATTCTTTTGGGGAGTTACCAGTACAGTAACCATACCAGGAATTACTTAATTTATTAAGCTACTGCTTTTCTTAATCTCAGTGGAGATATTTACTGATAAACAGCTACCTACGCAGCATGTTCATGTCGTTCCTAAATGAGCTTTTATCTCTCTCCCCTCATCACATATCCGATTCTTCTGAGGATTTCCCAGTACATTATCCTTTCCCCTGGGTAATTACCTTAACAAGCTCCAGCTGTTTTTATTCTCAGAAGCTTTACTCCCTGATATACAGCTGCCTACCCCCTTCGTAAGTGCAGGTCCTAAATGAGCTTTTTTCTCTGTTCCCTCACCACAATCCAGATTCTTCTGGGGAGTTATCAGTACAGTAACCATACCAGGAAGTAATTAATTTATTAAGCTACTGATTTTGTTAATCTCAGTGGAGATATTTACTGAGACACAGCTACCTCCGCAGCATGTTCATGTCGTTCCTAAATGAGCTTTTATCGCTCTCCCCTCACCACAAATCAGATTCTTCTGAGGAGGTCCCAGTACATTATCCTTTCCCCTGTGTAATTACCTTAACAAGCTCCAGCTGTTTTTATTCTCAGAAGGTTTACTCCCTGATATACAACTGCCTACCCCCTTCGTAAGTGCAGGTCCTAAATGAGCTTTTTTCTCTGTTCCCTCACCACAATTCAGATTCTTTTGGGGAGTTACCAGTACAGTAACCATACCAGGAACTACTTAATTTATTAAGCTACTGCTTTTCTTAATCTCAGTGGAGATATTTACTGATAAACAGCTACCTACGCAGCATGTTCATTTCGTTCCTAAATGAGCTTTTATCTCTCTCCCGTCACCACAAATCAGATTCTTCTGAGGAGTTCCCAGTACATTATCCTTTCCCCTGTGTAATTACCTTAACAAGCTCCAGCTGTTTTTATTCTCAGAAGGTTTACTCCCTGATATACAACTGCCTACCCCCTTCGTAAGTGCAGGTCCTAAATGAGCTTTTTTCTCTGTTCCCTCACCACAATCCAGATTCTTTTGGGGAGTTACCAGTACAGAAACCATACCAGGAAGTACTTAATTTATTAAGCTACTTCTTTTCTTAATCTCAGTGGAGATATTTACTGATAAACAGCTACCTATGCAGCATGTACATGTCGTTCCTAAATGAGCTTTTTTCTCTGTTCCCTCACCACAATCCAGATTCTTTTGGGGAGTTACCAGTACAATATCCATACCAGGAAGTACTTAATTTATTAAGCTACTGCTTTTCTTAATCTCAGTGGAGATATTTACTGATAAACAGCTACGTATGCAGCATGTTCATGTCGTTCCTAAATGAGCTTTTATCTCTCTCCCCTCACCAAAAATCAGATTCTTCTGAGGAGTTCCCAGTACATTATCCTTTCCCCTGTGTAATTACCTTAACAAGCTCCAGCTGTTTTTATTCTCAGAAGCGATACTCGCTGATATACAGCTGCCTACCCCCTTCGTAATTGCAGGTCCTAAATGAGCTTTTTTCTCTGGTCCCTCACCACAATCCAGATTCTTTTGGGAAGTTACCAGTACAGTAACCATACCAGGAAGTACTTAGTTTATTAAGCTACTGCTTTTCTTATTCTCAGTGGAGATATTTACTGATAAACAGCTACCTACGCAGCATGTTCATGTCGTTCATAAATGAGCTTTTATCTCTCTCCCATCACCACAAATCAGATTCTTCTGAGGAGTTCCCAGTACATTATCCTTTCCCCTGTGTAATTTCCTTAACAAGCTCCAGCTGTTTTTATTCTCAGAAAGTTTACTCCCTGATATACAGCTGCCTACCCCCTTCGTAAGTGCAGGTCCTAAATGAGCTTTTTTCTCTGTTCCCTCAAAAAAATCCGGATTCTTTGGGGAGTTACCAGTACAGTAACCATACCAGGAAGTACTTAATTTATTAAGCTACTGCTTTTCTTAATCCCAGTGGAGATATTTACTGATAAACAGCTACCTATGCAGCATGTTTATGTCGTTCTTAAATGAGCTTTTTTCTCTGTTCCCTCACCACAATCCAGATTCTTTTGGGGAGTTACCAGTACAATATCCATACCAGGAAGTACTTAATTTATTAAGCTACTGCTTTTCTTAATCTCAGTGGAGATATTTAATGATAAACAGCTACGTATGCAGCATCTACATGTCGTTCCTAAATGAGCTTTTATCTCTCTCCCCTCACCACAAATCAGATTCTTCTGAGGATTTCCCAGTACATTATCCTTTCCCCTGTGTAATTACCTTAACAAGCTCCAGCTGTTTTTATTCTCAGAAGGTTTACTCCCTGATATACAGCTGCCTAACCACTTCGTAAGTGCAGGTCCTAAATGAGCTTTTTTCTCTGTTCCCTCACCACAATCCAAATTCTTCTGGGGAGTTACCAGTACAGTAACCATACCAGGAAGTAATTAATTTATTAAGCTACTGCTTTTCTTAATCTCAGTGGAGATATTTACTGATAAACAGCTACCTACGCAGAATGTTCATGTCGTTCCTAAATGAGCTTTTATCGCTCTCCCCTCACCACAAATCAGATTCTTCTGAGGAGTTCCCAGTACATTATCCTTTCCCCTGTGTAATTACCTTAACAAGCTCCAGCTGTTTTTATTCTCAGAAGGTTTACTCCCTGATGTACAGCTGCCTACCCCCTTCGTAAGTGCAGGTCCTAAATGAGCTTTTTTCTCTTTTCCCTCACCACAATCCAGATTCTTTTGGGGAGTTACCAGTACAGTAACCATACCAGGAAGTAATTAATTTAAAAAGCTACTGCTTTTCTTAATCAAAGTGGAGATATTTACTGATAAACAGCTAACTACGCAGCATGTTCATGTCGTTCCTAAATGAGCTTTCATCGCTCTCCCCTCACCACAAATCAGATTCTTCTGAGGAGTTCCCAGTACATTATCCTTTCCCTTGTGTAATTACCTTAACAAGCTCCTGCTGTTTTTATTCTCAGAAGGTTTACTCCCTGATATACAGCTGCCTACCCATTTCGTAAGTGCAGGTCCTAAATGAGCTTTTTTCTCTGTTCCCTCACCACAATCCAGATTCTTCTGGGGAGTTATCAGTACAGTAACTATACCAGGAAGTAATTAATTTATTAAGCTACTGCTTTTCTTAATCTCAGTGGAGATATTTACTGAGACACAGCTACATACGCAGCATGTTCATGTCGTTCCTAAATGAGTTATTATCGCTCTCCCCTCACCAGAAATCAGATTCTTCTGAGGAGTTCCCAGTACATTATCCTTTCCCCTGTGTAATTACCTTAACAAGCACCAGCTGTTTTTATTCTCAGAAGGTTTACTCCCTGATATACAGCTGACTACCCCCTTCGTAAGTGCAGGTCCTAAATGAGCTTTTTTCTCTGTTCCCTCACCACAATCCAGATTCTTTTCGGGAGTTACCAGTACAGTAACCATAACAGGAAGTAATTAATTTATTAATCTACTGCTTCTCTTAATCTCAGTGGAGATATTTACTTATAAACAGCTACGTACGCAGCATGTTCATGTCGTTCCTAAATAAGTTTTATCTCTCTCCCCTCATCACAAATCAGATTCTTCTGAGGATTTCCCAGTACATTATCCTTTCCCCTGTGTAATTACCTTAACAAACTCCAGCTGTTTTTATTCTCAGAAGGTTTACTCCCTGATATACAGCTGCCTACCCCCTTCGTAAGTGCAGGTCCTAAATGAGCTTTTTTCTCTGTTCCCTCACCATAATCCAAATTCTTCTGGGGAGTTACCAGTACAGTAACCATACCAGGAAGTAATTAATTTATTAAGCTACTGCTTTTCTTAATCTCAGTGGAGATATTTACTGATACACAGCTACCTACGCAGCATGTTCATGTCGTTCCTAAATGAGCTTTTATCGCTCTCCCCTCACCACAAATAAGATTCTTCTGAGGAGTTCCCAGTACATTATCCTTTCCCTTGTGTAATTACCTTAACAAGCTCCAGCTGTTTTTATTCTCAGAAGGTTTACTCCCTGATATACAGCTGCCTACCCCATTCGTAAGTGCTGGTCCTAAATGAGCTTTTTTCTCTTTTCCCTCACCACAATCCAGATTCTTTTGGGGAGTTACCAGTACAGTAACCATACCAGGAAGTAATTAATTTAAAAAGCTACTGCTTTTCTTAATCTCAGTGGAGATATTTACTGATAAACAGCTACGTATTCAGCATGTTCAATCGTTCCTAAATGAGCTTTTATCTCTCTCCCCTCACCACAAATCAGATTCTTCTGAGGAGTTCCCAGTACATTATCCTTTCCCCTGTGTAATTACCTTAACAAGCTCCAGCTGTTTTTATTCTCAGAAGCGATACTCCCTGATATACAGCTGCCTAGCCCCTTCGTAAGTGCAGGTCCTAAATGAGCTTTATTCTCTGGTCCCTCACCACAATCCAGATTCTTTTGGGGAGTTAACAGTACAGGAACCATACCAGGAAGTACTTAATTTATTAAGCTACTGCTTTTCTTAATCTCAGTGGAGATATTTACTGATAAACAGCTACTACGCAACATGTTCATGTCGTTCATAAATGAACTTTTATCTCTCTCCCGTCACCACAAATCAGATTCTTCTGAGGAGTTCCCAGTACATTATCCTTTCCCCTGTGTAATTACCTTAACAAGCTCCAGCTGTTTTTATTCTCAGAAGGTTTACTCCCTGATATACAGCTGCCTACCCCCTTCGTAGGTGCAGTTCCTAAATGAGCTTTTTTCCCTGTTCCCTCACAAAAACCCGGATTCTTTGGGGAGTTACCAGTACAGTAACCATACCAGGAAGTACTTAATTTATTAAGCTACTGCTTTTCTTAATCTCAGTGGAGATATTTACTGATAAACAGCTACCTATGCAGCATGTTCATGTCGTTCCTAAATGAGCTTTTTTCTCTGTTCCCTCACCACAATCCATATTCTTTTGGGGAGTTACCAGTACAATATCCATACCAGGAAGTACTTAATTTATTAAGCTACTGCTTTTCTTAATCTCAGTGGAGATATTTACTGATAAACAGCTACGTACGCAGCATGTTCATGTCGTTCCTAAATAAGTTTTATCTCTCTCCCCTCATCACAAATCAGATACTTCTGAGGAGTTCCCAGTACATTATCCTTTCCCCTGTGTAATTACCTTAACGAGCTCCAGCTGTTTTTATTCTCAGAAGGTTTACTCCCTGATATACTGCTGCCTACCCCTTCGTAAGTGCAGGTCCTAAATGAGCTTTTTTCTCTGTTCCCTCACCATAATCCAAATTCTTCTGGAGAGTTACCAGTACAGTAACCATACCAGGAAGTAATTAATTTATTAAGCTACTGCTTTTCTTAATCTCAGTGGAGATATTTACTGATACACAGCTACCTACGCAGCATGTTCATGTCGTTCCTAAATGAGCTTTTATCGCTCTCCCCTCACCACAAATAAGATGCTTCTGAGGAGTTCCCAGTACATTATCCTTTCCCTTGTGTAATTACCTTAACAAGCTCCAGCTGTTTTTATTCTCAGAAGGTTTACTCCCTGATATACAGCTGCCTACCCCATTCGTAAGTGCTGGTCCTAAATGAGCTTTTTTCTCTTTTCCCTCACCACAATCCAGATTCTTTTGGGGAGTTACCAGTACAGTAACCATACCAGGAAGTAATTAATTTAAAAAGCTACTGCTTTTCTTAATCTCAGTGGAGATATTTACTGATAAACAGCTACGTATTCAGCATGTTCAAGTCGTTCCTAAATGAGCTTTTATCTCTCTCCCCTCACCACAAATCAGATTCTTCTGAGGAGTTCCCAGTACATTATCCTTTCCCCTGTGTAATTACCTTAACAAGCTCCAGCTGTTTTTATTCTCAGAAGCGATACTCCCTGATATACAGCTGCCTACCCCCTTCGTACGTGCAGGTCCTAAATGAGCTTTATTCTCTGGTCCCTCACCACAATCCAGATTCTTTTGGGGAGTTAACAGTACAGGAACCATACCAGGAAGTACTTAATTTATTAAGCTACTGCTTTTCTTAATCTCAGTGGAGATATTTACTGATAAACAGCTACTACGCAACATGTTCATGTCGTTCATAAATGAACTTTTATCTCTCTCCCGTCACCACAAATCAGATTCTTCTGAGGAGTTCCCAGTACATTATCCTTTCCCCTGTGTAATTACCTTAACAAGCTCCAGCTGTTTTTATTCTCAGAAGGTTTACTCCCTGATATACAGCTGCCTACCCCCTTCGTAGGTGCAGTTCCTAAATGAGCTTTTTTCCCTGTTCCCTCACAAAAATCCGGATTCTTTGGGGAGTTACCAGTACAGTAACCATACCAGGAAGTACTTAATTTATTAAGCTACTGCTTTTCTTAATCTCAGTGGAGATATTTACTGATAAACAGCTACCTATGCAGCATGTTCATGTCGTTCCTAAATGAGCTTTTTCCTCTGTTCCCTCACCACAATCCATATTCTTTTGGGGAGTTACCAGTACAATATCCATACCAGGAAGTACTTAATTTATTAAGCTACTGCTTTTCTTAATCTCAGTGGAGATATTTACTGATAAACAGCTATCTACGCAGCATGATCATGTCGTTCCTAAATGAGCTTTTATCTCTCTCCCCTCATCACAAATCAGATTCTTCTGAGGATTTCCCAGTACATTATCCTTTCCCCTGTGTAATTACGTTAACAAGCTCCAGCTGTTTTTATTCTCAGAAGGTTTACTCCCTGATATACAGCTGCCTAACCCCTTCGTAAGTGCAGGTCCTAAATGAGCTTTTTTCTCTGTTCCCTCACCACAATCCAAATTCTTCTGGGGAGTTACCAGTACAGTAACCATACCAGGAAGTAATTAATTTATTAAGCTACTGCTTTTCTTAATCTCAGTGGAGATATTTACTGATACACAGCTACCTATGCAGCATGTTCATGTCGTTCCTAAATGAGCTTTTATCGCTCTCCCGTCACCACAAATCAGATTCTTCTGAGGAGTTCCCAGTACATTATCCTTTCCCTTGTGTAATTACCTTAACAAGCTCCAGCTGTTTTTATTCTCAGAAGATTTACTCCCTGATATACAGCTGCCTACCCCCTTCGTAAGTGCAGGTCCTAAATGAGCTTTTTTCTCTGTTCCCTCACCACAATCCAGATTCTTTTGGGGAGTTACCAGTACAGTAACCATACCAGGAAGTAATTAATTTAAAAAGCTACTGCTTTTCTTAATCAAAGTGGAGATATTTACTGATAAACAGCTAACTACGCAGCATGTTCATGTCGTTCCTAAATGAGCTTTCATCGCTTTCCCCTCACCACAAATCAGATTCTTCTGAGGAGTTCCCAGTACATTATCCTTTCCCTTGTGTAATTACCTTAACAAGCTCCTGCTGTTTTTATTCTCAGAAGGTTTACTCCCTGATATACAGCTGCCTACCCATTTCGTAAGTGCAGGTCCTAAATGAGCTTTTTTCTCTGTTCCCTCACCACAATCCAGATTCTTCTGGGGAGTTATCAGTACAGTAACTATACCAGGAAGTAATTAATTTATTAAGCTACTGCTTTTCTTAATCTCAGTGGAGATATTTACTGAGACACAGCTACATACGCAGCATGTTCATGTCGTTCCTAAATGAGCTATTATCGCTCTCCCCTCACCAGAAATCAGATTCTTCTGAGGAGTTCCCAGTACATTATCCTTTCCCCTGTGTAATTACCTTAACAAGCACCAGCTGTTTTTATTCTCAGAAGGTTTACTCCCTGATATACAGCTGACTACCCCCTTCGTAAGTGCAGGTCCTAAATGAGCTTTTTTCTCTGTTCCCTCACCACAATCCAGATTCTTTTCGGGAGTTACCAGTACAGTAACCATAACAGGAAGTAATTAATTTATTAATCTACTGCTTCTCTTAATCTCAGTGGAGATATTTACTGATAAACAGCTACGTACGCAGCATGTTCATGTCGTTCCTAAATAAGTTTTATCTCTCTCCCCTCATCACAAATCAGATTCTTCTGAGGATTTCCCAGTACATTATCCTTTCCCCTGTGTAATTACCTTAACAAACTCCAGCTGTTTTTATTCTCAGAAGGTTTACTCCCTGATATACAGCTGCCTACCCCCTTCGTAAGTGCAGGTCCTAAATGAGCTTTTTTCTCTGTTCCCTCACCACAATCCAAATTCTTCTGGGGAGTTACCAGTACAGTAACCATACCAGGAAGTAATTAATTTATTAAGCTACTGCTTTTCTTAATCTCAGTGGAGATATTTACTGATACACAGCTACCTACGCAGCATGTTCATGTCGTTCCTAAATGAGCTTTTATCGCTCTCCCCTCACCACAAACATGATTCTTCTGAGGAGTTCCCAGTACATTATCCTTTCCCTTGTGTAATTACCTTAACAAGCTCCAGCTGTTTTTATTCTCAGAAGGTTTACTCCCTGATATACAGCTGCCTACCCCATTCGTAAGTGCTGGTCCTAAATGAGCTTTTTTCTCTTTTCCCTCACCACAATCCAGATTCTTTTGGGGAGTTACCAGTACAGTAACCATACCAGGAAGTAATTAATTTCAAAAGCTACTGCTTTTCTTAATCTCAGTGGAGATATTTACTGATAAACAGCTACGTATTCAGCATGTTCAAGTCGTTCCTAAATGAGCTTTTATCTCTCTCCCCTCACCACAAATCAGATTCTTCTGAGGAGTTCCCAGTACATTATCCTTTCCCCTGTGTAATTACCTTAACAAGCTCCAGCTGTTTTTATTCTCAGAAGCGATACTCCCTGATATACAGCTGCCTACCCCCTTCGTAAGTGCAGGTCCTAAATGAGCTTTATTCTCTGGTCCCTCACCACAATCCAGATTCTTTTGGGGAGTTAACAGTACAGGAACCATACCAGGAAGTACTTAATTTATTAAGCTACTGCTTTTCTTAATCTCAGTGGAGATATTTACTGATAAACAGCTACTACGCAACATGTTCATGTCGTTCATAAATGAACTTTTATCTCTCTCCCGTCACCACAAATCAGATTCTTCTGAGGAGTTCCCAGTACATTATCCTTTCCCCTGTGTAATTACCTTAACAAGCTCCAGCTGTTTTTATTCTCAGAAGGTTTACTCCCTGATATACAGCTGCCTACCCCCTTCGTAGGTGCAGTTCCTAAAAGAGCTTTTTTCCCTGTTCCCTCACAAAAATCCGGATTCTTTGGGGAGTTACCAGTACAGTAACCATACCAGGAAGTACTTAATTTATTAAGCTACTGCTTTTCTTAATCTCAGTGGAGATATTTACTGATAAACAGCTACCTATGCAGCATGTTCATGTCGTTCCTAAATGAGCTTTTTTCTCTGTTCCCTCACCACAATCCATATTCTTTTGGGGAGTTACCAGTTCAATATCCATACCAGGAAGTACTTAATTTATTAAGCTACTGCTTTTCTTAATCTCAGTGGAGATATTTACTGATAAACAGCTATCTACGCAGCATGATCATGTCGTTCCTAAATGAGCTTTTATCTCTCTCCCCTCATCACAAATCAGATTCTTCTGAGGATTTCCCAGTACATTATCCTTTCCCCTGTGTAATTACGTTAATAAGCTCCAGCTGTTTTTATTCTCAGAAGGTTTACTCCCTGATATACAGCTGCCTAACCCCTTCGTAAGTGCAGGTCCTAAATGAGCTTTTTTCTCTGTTCCCTCACCACAATCCAAATTCTTCTGGGGAGTTACCAGTACAGTAACCATACCAGGAAGTAATTAATTTATTAAGCTACTGCTTTTCTTAATCTCAGTGGAGATATTTACTGATACACAGCTACCTATGCAGCATGTTCATGTCGTTCCTAAATGAGCTTTTATCGCTCTCCCGTAACCACAAATCAGATTCTTCTGAGGAGTTCCCAGTACATTATCCTTTCCCTTGTGTAATTACCTTAACAAGCTCCAGCTGTTTTTATTCTCAGAAGCTTTACTCCCTGATATACAGCTGCCTACCCCCTTCGTAAGTGCAGGTACTAAATGAGCTTTTTTCTCTGTTCCCTCACCACAATCCAGATTCTTTTGGGGAGTTACCAGTACAGTAACCATACCAGGAAGTAATTAATTTAAAAAGCTACTGCTTTTCTTAATCTCAGTGGAGATATTTACTGATAAACAGCTAACTACGCAGCATGTTCATGTCGTTCCTAAATGAGCTATTATCGCTCTCCCCTCACCACAAATCAGATTCTTCTGAGGAGTTCCCAGTACATTATCCTTTCCCCTGGGTAAGTACCTTAACAAGCTCCAGCTGTTTTTATTCTCAGAAGGTTTACTCCCTGATATACAGCTGCCTACCCCCTTCGTAAGTGCAGGTCCTAAATGAGCTTTTTTCTCTGTTCCCTCACCACAATCCAGATTCTTCTGGGGAGTTATCAGTACAGTAACTATACCAGGAAGTAATTAATTTATTAAGCTACTGCTTTTTTTAATCTCAGTGGAGATATTTACTGAGACACAGCTACCTACGCAGCATGTTCATGTCGTTCCTAAATGAGCTATTATCGCTCTCCCCTCACCACAAATCAGATTCTTCTGAGGAGTTCCCAGTACATTATCCTTTCCCCTGGGTAATTACCTTAACAAGCTCCAGCTGTTTTTATTCGCAGAAGCGATACTCCCTGATATACAGCTGCCTACCCCCTTCGTAAGTGCAGGTCCTAAATGAGCTTTTTTCTCTGTTCCCTCACCACAATCCAGATTCTTTTGGGGAGTTACCAGTACAGTAACCATACCAGGAAGTACTTAATTTATTAAGCTACTGCTTTTCTTAATCTCAGTGGAGATATTTACTGATAAAGAGCTATCTACGCAGCATGTTCATGTCGTTCCTAAATGAGCTTTTATCTCTCTCCCCTCATCACAAATCAGATTCTTCTGAGGATTTCCCAGTACATTATCCTTTCCCCTGTGTAATTACCTTAACAAGCTCCAGCTGTTTTTATTCTCAGAAGGTTTACTCCCTGATATACAGCTGCCTACCCCCTTCGTAAGTGCAGGTCCTAAATGAGCTTTTTTCTCTGTTCCCTCACAAAAATCCGGATTCTTTGGGGAGTTACCAGTACAGTAACCATACCAGGAAGTACTTAATTTATTAAGCTACTGCTTTTCTTAATCTCAGTGCAGATATTTACTGATAAACAGCTACCTATGCAGCATGTTCATGTCGTTCCTAAATGAGCTTTTTTCTCTGTTCCCTCACCACAATCCATATTCTTTTGGGGAGTTACCAGTACAATATCCATACCAGGAAGTACTTAATTTATTAAGCTACTGCTTTTCTTAATCTCAGTGGAGATATTTACTGATAAACAGCTACGTATGCAGCACGTGCATGTCGTTCCTAAATGAGCTTTTATCTCTCTCCCTCCTCACCACAAATCAGATTCTTCTGAGGAGTTCCCAGTACATTATCCTTTCCCCTGTGTAATTACCTTAACAAGCTCCAGCTGTTTTTATTCTCAGAAGCGATACTACCTGATATACAGCTGCCTACCCCCTTCGTAAGTGAAGGTCCTAAATGAGCTTTTTTCTCTGTTCCCTCACCACAATCCAGAATCTTTTGGGGAGTTACCAGTACAGTAACCATACCAGGAAGTACTTAATTTATTAAGCTACTGCTTTTCTTAATCTCAGTGGAGATATTTACTGATAAACAGCTATCTACGCAGCATGATCATGTCGTTCCTAAATGAGCTTTTATCTCTCTCCCCTCATCACAAATCAGATTCTTCTGAGGATTTCCCAGTACATTATCCTTTCCCCTGTGTAATTGCTTAACAAGCTCCAGCTGTTTTTATTCTCAGAAGGTTAATCCCTGATATACAGCTGCCTACCCCCTTCGTAAGTGCAGGTCCTAAATGAGCTTTTTTCTCTGTTCCCTCACCACAATCCAGATTCTTTTGGGGAGTTACCAGTACAGTAACCATACCAGGAAGTAATTAATTTAAAAAGCTACTGCTTTTCTTAATCTCAGTGGAGATATTTACTGATAAACAGCTAACTACGCAGCATGTTCATGTCGTTCCTAAATGAGATTTTATCGCTCTCCCTCACCACAAATCAGATTCTTCTGAGGAGTTCCCAGTACATTATCCTTTACCTTGTGTAATTACCTTAACAAGCTCCAGCTGTTTTTATTCTCAGAAGGTTTAATCCCTGATATACAGCTGCCTACCCCCTTCGTAAGTGCAGGTCCTAAATGAGCTTTTTTCTCTGTTCCCTCACCACAATCCAGATTCTTCTGGGGAGTTATCAGTACAGTAGCTATACCAGGAAGTAATTAATTTATTAAGCTACTGCTTTTCTTAATCTCAGTGGAGATATTTACTGAGACACAGCTACCTACGCAGCATGTTCATGTCGTTACTAAATGAGCTTTTATCGCTCTCCCCTCACCACAAATCAGATTCTTCTGAGGAGTTCCCAGTACATTATCCTTTCCCCTGTGTAATTACCTTAACAAGCTCCAGCTGTTTTTATTCTCAGAAGGTTTACTCCCTGATAAACAGCTGCCTACCCCCTTCGTAAGTGCAGGTCCTAAATGAGCTTTTTTCTGTGTTCCCTGACCACAATCCAGATTCTTTTGGGAGTTACCAGTACAGTAACCATACCAGGAAGTAATTAATTTATTAAGCTACTGCTTTTCTAATCTCAGTGGAGATATTTACTGATAAACAGCTACGTACCCAGCATGTTCATGTCGTTCCTAATGAGCTTTTATCTCTCTCCCGTCACCACAAATCAGATTCTTCTGAGGAGTTCCCAGTACATTATCCTTTCCCCTGTGTAATTACCTTAACAAGCTCCAGCTGTTTTTATTCTCAGAAGGTTTACTCCCTGATATACAACTGCCTACCCCCTTCGTAAGTGCAGGTCCTAAATGAGCTTTTTTCTCTGTTCCCCTCACCACAATCCAGATTCTTTTGGGGAGTTACCAGTACAGTAACCATACCAGGAAGTACTTAATTTATTAAGCTACTTCTTTTCTTAATCTCAGTGGAGATATTTACTGATAAACAGCTACCTATGCAGCATGTTCATGTCGTTCCTAAATGAGCTTTTATCACTCTCCCCCTCACCACAAATCAGATTCTTCTGTGGAGTTCCCAGTACATTATCCTTTCCCCTGTGTAATTACCTTAACAAGCTCCAGCTGTTTTATTCTCAGAAGCGATACTCCCTGATATACAGCTGCCTACCCCCTTCGTAAGTGAAGGTCCTAAATGATCTTTTTTCTCTGTTCCCTCACCACAATCCAGATTCTTTTGGGGAGTTACCAGTACAGTAACCATACGAGGAAGTACTTAATTTATTAAGCTACTGCTTTTCTTAATCTCAGTGGAGATATTTACTGATAAACAGCTACCTGCGCAGCATGTTCATGTCGTTCATAAATGAACTTTTATCTCTCTCCCGTCACCACAAATCAGATTCTTCTGAGGAGTTCCCAGTACATTATCCTTTCCCCTGTGTAATTACCT
>NW_025956738.1:0-126088 GCF_023159225.1 Perognathus longimembris pacificus | reverse complement strand
ATGTATGGCTGATGCTTAT
Organism: Perognathus longimembris pacificus; assembly: GCF_023159225.1. Classification (NCBI taxonomy): domain Eukaryota; kingdom Metazoa; phylum Chordata; class Mammalia; order Rodentia; family Heteromyidae; genus Perognathus; species Perognathus longimembris. The sequence goes on along the minus strand of NW_025956738.1, from coordinate 126,069 downwards.
TTTGCACGCTTTAAGATCTTTTGAATGTGTGTGTGTGCATGTGTGAGTGTGAACATGTTCAAGACTGTAGTAGATACAAAATTAAGTTTCAATTCAAATGGTCATCAAGTTCGGGCATTACCAAAATGTTTTAAATTAGTGCATAGTGCATTTTTTTTTAGGAAAAAAAATAGGAACTAGAGTTAAAAAAGGATTTATCAGGGTTCTTTAATTAGCAGTCAAAGAAAAGTGGGTATCTTAATTAAGACTTGATTTAACAAAGGGCAAGCTGGTGTAATTTCATCAAACCCTATGGAGTCAGGATGGAGCCAATAGAGGGCTTTCTTTTGTCTTTGTTTTCAGGTGAATATTGGAAACCTTGTGGTTAAAAATGAATGATTTTTCTGTAATTTCTAAAACTGCCCCTTGAGAGGTACTAAGAATTGGAAAAGTTTTTTAAAGTTTATTTATCTGATGTGATCTGATTCCTGTGCTATTTTTGTAATTTGGATTTTAAAGGACATATATTAAACTAATGGGGATAGGAGTAAACTCTCATTAACTTACATATGTAGGAAGAAATGGCAAAATGGGCTAACATTTCTCAATAATTTATTGAAAAGCTGAATGGATAAGTATTTTCTAATTCTGTAATTGTAATTCTTGCATTAAGGAAAAATTGTCATTTGAGTTCAAAGATCTTCATGCCATGTGTAACTTAGACTGAAGAAAAAAAAAAAAGATGCTCTTTTAAAACAAGCAGCCCAAGACAAAGAATGTCTGTAAGCTTCAGAGTTTTTCCAATGCAGATAAAAGCCAAAGTGTTAGTGTTAAAGCAGAGATTAGTAAAAAGGCATTGGAAATTGATAATACATTTATAAGAAATTTGGAAGTAAAATTGTCCTAAATGATTATTGCAAAGTGAGAAAGAAGAATTATGTCAACCAAAATGTTTAATTGCCATTCCAGTTTCTTTGTAGGTTTTTGTAACAGTTTCCAGTAGGCCCAGCGGACAGGTGATTCCTACAAGTTTGTCAAGATCTAACACTGGCCCTTAATAAGTTCCAGGTAAAAGCATGCTTAAAAACTACTTCTGTGTGGATCACCTTGTTGCTTTTAATTGAAGTAAAGTGGCCTCTTGTAAGACTCACTGATCTGAAATCTGCAGTTCAAAGCCAGCCTGGTCAGAGAAAGGTCCCTGTGAGAGTCTTCATCTCTAGTTGGCCAGCAGAAGTGTGAGTGTCATGAGTCATTTTGAGTCTCAAAGTGGTAGGGTGCTAGTCTTGAGCTGGAGAACTGAGGGACAGCACTTGGGTCCTGAGTCCAAGTCCAGTGAAAAGTCACTCCTTCTGGGACAAAAGTGATGGAGCATCCAGAGGCAGTAAGCCACTGCTTGGATGGATGGCAGAGATGGTGTCAGATCCTAGCAGTGACCTTTCAAAAGTTAATCAGAGCCCGGAAGAATAGTTCATAAGCATCCCTTTCTAATGCCCATTTCTGTCTACTGGGAAGGAACTTGCCAGTCATCTGTGGTAGAGGGTAGTAAGTAGAGGGTAAGTTTGTCAAATGGGATGATAGTTTAAAATCCCAACCTTTGCATCTACTCAAAGCCCTGACTGGCAGTGAGAATTTTAAGCTGGTACACCTGTTCAGGAAAGAACGCTTGTAGACCTGAGATTGTGTCCTTATTGAGATCTGGTAAAGGCCTGCAAAGGTAATGTAGGCATCAGAAATCAGTTCCCTAGCCAGTCAGGAAAGAGCTTTTACAAACTAGAATGTTATAAGGCACAAATTTGTAAACCTGAAGTCACCTATCTGGCCTTCATATTAAAAAAGGGCAAGCGTTGGCTGTCAGATGCACATAAAGAGACTGTGCTGAAAATCCCTGTGACTAAGTCAGCCAGACAAGTCAGGGCGTTCCTGGGAGTAGCAGGCTTTTTGGCTGTGGATACCTGGGTTAGCTGAGATGGCCAAGCCTCTATATAAAGCCACCAAAAACCTCCCAGAATTTCAGTGGACTGAACAGATGCAAAAAGCCTTTGAGGCAATCAAGAAAAGCCTTCTGGAAGCCCCTGCCTTAGGCATACCTGATGTGAATAAACCATTCACATTGTACGTGGCTGAAAACAAAGGAATAGCAAAAGGGGTGCTCACCCAACCAATTGGACCTTGGAGATGACCAGCCACCTACTTGTCAAAGAAATTGGATCCTGACACCGCTGGGTAGCCCCTGTGCTTAAGAATAATAGCTGCATTAGCCCTCTTGGTAAAAGATGCAGATAAGTTGACTCTGGGACAGAATCTGACTGTGACCACTCCACATGCCCAAGAGGGGGTGCTAAAACAACCACCTGACCAGTGGATGAGCAATGCCCGCATGGTCCATTACCAGACCTTGTTACTTAACCCCTCACATATCAGCTTCTGTGTACCTACAGCATTAAACCCAGCAACTCTGCTAACGAATCCGGATCTAGAAGCACCCCTGTATGATTGTGAGCAGATCCTCACCCAAGCACATAGCCTCTGGACAAACTTGCTGGATTTGCCACTATCACATGCTGAGCACACCTGTTTCACTGATGGCAGCACCTTCATTTAGGATGGAAAAAGGTATGCGGGTGTGGCAGTTACTAGGGACACTGAGATAGTGTGGGTGGAGGCACTTCCCCAGGGAACTTCTGCACAAAGAGCAGAACTAGTGGCACTAACAAAAGCCTTACAGATGGGAAAATGAAAGAGACTAAATATCTATACAGACAGCCAGTATGTTTTTGCCACCATACACATCCATGGAGCCATCAAGAGAAGGGGCTACTGACAGCCAAAGGAAAGGCCATTAGAAACAAGCAGGAGATTTTAAGCCTCATCCGGGCCCTATGGGAACCAGCAAAGATTGCCATTATGCACTGTCCAGGTCATCAAAAGGGAGTTGATTCAGTGACTAGAGGGAATAATCTGCCCGACCAGGCAGCCAAGGAAGCAGCCCTCCAGCCCAGAGCAGAAGTATTGACTCTAGTAGACCCAGGCCACGAGTTTTGCCTCCTGTGCCCCAATATTCCCAAGAAGACTTGGAGTGGATAAAGAAAATTCCCATGGCCCACAAAACCCCAGAGAGAGAAGGAAACAATGACTGGTAGAAAACTTGTGAAGGGAAACTTATCTTGCCACAAGAGCTGGGTAAGGGGATCCTTAAGAGAATCCACTAAAAAGGGGGAGGGTGGAGGGGAGCATTGAGGGACGAGGTATCAAACAGTACAAGAAATGTATCCAATGTCTAATGTATGAAACTGTAACCTCTCTGTAATTCAGTTTGATAATAAAATATATACTTATATATATATTAAAAAAAGAAAAAGAAAATCCATCGAGTTTCTCATGTGGGAACCCGAAGAATGCATGACTTGCTCCGACACTCCCAAAGTGAAAATTAGAAAAGGAGATCAACTTATTGAAGATATTGTTAAAAATTGCAAGCCTGTCAGCTCACCAATGCCCCCAATCAACAAGTTACTAAAGGAGCTCACCTCCATGGGGATAGGCCAGGCATGTATTGGGAAGTAGATTTCACAGAAATAAAACCTGGAAAATTTGGATAGAAATATTTGCTAGTTTTTTTTTTTTTTTTTTTTTTTGGCCAGTCCTGGGCCTTGGACTCCGGGCCTGAGCACTGTCCCTGGCTTCTTCCTGCTCAAGGCTAGCACTCTGCCACTTGAGCCACAGCGCCGCTTCTGGCCGTTTTCTGTATATGTGGTGCTGGGGAATCGAACCTAGGGCCTCGTGTATCCGAGGCAGGCACTCTTGCCACTAGGCTATATCCCCAGCCCCATATTTTGCTAGTTTTTGTAGACATCTTTTCAGGATGGGTTGAAGCCTGTCCAACAAAGCATGAGACCGCGAATGTAGTGGTTAAGAAGATCCTGGAAGAAATCCTACCCAGGTATGGCTTCCCATACACCATTGGGTTGGACAATGGACCGGCCTTTGTCTCAAAAGTAAGTCAGGGAATAGCCACTACACTGGGGATGGATTGGAAACTGCATTATGCTTATAGACCCCAGAGTTCAGGACAGGTAGAGAGAAGGAATCGGACTCTAAAAGAAACCTTAACTGAATTGGCCTTAGAGACTGGCACAGACTGGGTGTCACTCCTTCCTTTTGCTCTGCTTAGAGTAAGAAATTCTTCCCATCAGCTTGGCTTTACTCCTTTTGAAATAATGTACGGGTACCCCCCGCCCATTATCCCTAGCCTTCAGACTGAATTGCTTGCTGATCAGGATGATGCTGAATTTTTGTGTAAACTTGATTATTTGCAGCTCGAGCACAAGAGTATGTGGCCCCAACTTAAGGCATTATATGATTCCACTTCTGTCCCTACCCCCCCCATTTATTCAGACCAGGGGACTGGATGTTCATTCGAAGGCATAACCCCAAATCCTTAGAACCACGGTGGAAGTGACCCTACGTGGTGCTACTGACTACTCCCACCGCCCTCAAGGTAGACGGCATCGTTACTTGGGTCCATTGCTCCCACGCCAGGCCAGCTGACCCTTTTCCCCTGGACAAAGACTACCATGGTGGAATATGGGCGATCTCCAAGCACCAGACTCAGCCGCTTTGCCTTCGCCTCAAGAAATGAAAGTCAGATTGAATAGTTATAATTGTCTTTTTGCCTTCTTTCCTTGCTACCCAGGCTAATGTTGACGCTATTTTTGGCAGCTCACTCCAAAGTGGGGTGACCCCCTTATTTTAGCAACTAGCAGGAGTCTTGTAAAGTCCCATGCAAGAAGGCATTGGTAGTTTTAGGCTTGCTCCAGGAATACGGGTATAGCCACCTGATCCTTAGAGCACAGATGAGAAGTTTATGTATTATTTTGTTGCTGACATTTGGATCTTAAACACTATACAGCTAGTGGTAAGTCTGTATAGCTGAAAGTTAATTTCCAGTTTGAAGCAATCCTGCAGTCCCTTGGTAAAGTAGACTAAGGTTATGGGTTCCTGGCTAGGTAAGGTCAACGTCCCTCAGTCAGCCTGAAGAAGCTACAGAAGATGAATGATTTTCACCCATCAGCCCCCCTTTAAAGCCAAGGGACCAGAGTTGTTTTTGGTTACTACTTTGGGCCCTATTGGCCCATGCCTTATCTCTATATCATCCCCTAGACATGCAAGCCATTGAAAAGGACAGAATGGAGCCATGATTGGCTCCCAAGTTACCAAAGAGAAAAGGGGGAAAATGAAGAGCCAGAGCTGGGGATATGGCCTAGTGGCAAGAGTGCTTGCCTTGTATACATGAGGCCCTGGGTTCGATTCACCAGCCCCACATATACAGAAAACGGCCAGAAGTAGTGCTGTGGCTCAAGTGGCAGAGTGCTAGCCTTGAGCAAAAAGAAGCCAGGGACATTGCTCAGGCCCTGAGTTCAAGGCCCATGACTAGCCCCCCCCCCAAAAATCTTGGAGTTCATTTGGGGTTGGGGATATGACCTAGTGGCAAGAGTGCTTGCCTCGTATACATGAGGCCCTGGGTTCAATTCCACAGCACCACATATATAGAAAATGGCCAGAAGTGGTGCTGTGGCTCAAGTGGCAGAGCAAAAGGAAGTCCAGGGACAGTGCTCAGGCCCTGAGTCCATGGCCCTGGACTGACAAAAAAAACAAAAAACAAAAACAAAACAAAAAACAAAAGAAGAGCCAGACTAAAGCCATTTTGAAGTCAGGCCCCACTTTACCATGCTAAGCAGAGATAAGCAGACCCTGTGAGCAATCCCAGGACAAGCTTATTAGGGCCCAGCTGGTCAAGAACTCTAACAACTGGGAATGCTTAACTCTAACCTCGAGCCCTGAGCCAATCAGATTTGTACCCATGTCCTAATCTTGCTTGCTTGAACACCTGATTGCTGTAACTTTGTTTTTGTCTTGCTTGATAACTGGAAGGCTGTAACTTTGTTTTTTGTCTTGCTTGAACACATGATTGCTGTAACTTTTTTTTTTTTTGCCTTTATAAGCCTTGTGAAATCTCAGCTCTGGGCCTTCCTCCTAACCTCTGCTGTGTCGGTGGGTAGGATGATGCCCGAGTTGCAGCTCACCTGAATAAAGCTTTGCTTTTGCATTTTGGAACATCTGAGTCCCGGTGGCCTTCTTGGTGGTATTCTCGTGACTTAGCATAACATATACGTGAACTTGTGTGTAGCTGTAAAATAGTTTAAAAGAAAAGTGTTAGTTTTCCTGGAAGAGTTATTATAAATATGTTTGAGTTGCTTCCACTGTTTAGAAAATAGTCAGCAAAATACAAAAGCAATCAAGTAAAGACATGAGTGGTAGAGAGCTTTTATGCCTTATAGCACATATAAAAATGATAGATAATAAATAGGTAAAATTATATATGTATATTATACATCTACATATTTATACATAAATTATATATATAATTTGTAAAATTATTGGTCATAGTATACCTATTGCATTATATCCTGATTTCCTCCTCTAAATATATGGTAAACATATTTGTATGCTTATAAATACTCACTTATTATGCCCTGTCTGATGAGTGCATTATATTCCATTGCTTGCATTCTCTACTCTGGGAAGTTGAGTAATTTCAAATTTCACAGTCTTGTTACTGCTACAATGATATCTTTGTAGTTTATACCTGCATCAGCATCTATGACAGCTTCTTTAACTGAAATTATTACAAGGACAATCTTATGGCTTACAGGGTTTGGACAAATGAGGGCAAACTGATATCTTCCATTGAGCCACATGTCAAAGTTCCTGCCTTGCTCTTCTCCTCAGTGTCTGTTAGGTTCAATGGCTTCTTTGGGTGTTTTAGGGCTGGAGCAAGGATACCGGGAAGGCTGGGAGACTTGAGTCCCCATGAGAAGCTATGAGCTCACCATCAGGAACAGCTCTAGCTGGAGGAACAACGTCCTGCACAGGGAGCTGAGCACCTGAGGCTGGGCAAGGACACCAGGGCACACATGTGACCCAATGGCCCACCTGTCCCCCATGGTAGCCAACCGCCCTTCCCACAGTTCCATGGGACTGACATTGTCCTCTGCATGTGAACAAGATAAATTATGGCTCTGCCCCAGCGTGCTCTTTCCCAGGGGGATTCTTAGCAATGACTCACGTCCCCAGAGACTTCATGCACATGGTCAGGGCACAAAGAGCCTAAGCAGAAGAGCTTGGAAATGCTCTCCAGTGGGAATTTGAGTTGCTCATCTCTGCCCCAAATACTAAGACTTCCCAAAGGCGGTGCTTTTTCCCTTGATTTGAATTTTTTTGTTGTTCAGAAAAAGGTTTATGAATTATCCCTTTTCCTGTGTGTGATTAAACCAGTGATACTGCTCTCTCTGTGTGTGTGTGTGTGTGTGTGTGTGTGTGTGTGTGTGTGTGTGTGTTTTCAGATATTGTTTGGGGCTATTGAAGAGACCTTTGGTTTCCCAAATTTCTTTTAGAACATGTGAGGCGCACTGACTGGCCCCGCCTCTCCATGCCCCGGAGGTGTGTGGCTGTTGCACCTCGGGAGTGAGGCCCTGAAGAGCCCCGCCTGCCTCAGTCCCTGGGGGTGTGCTTGCTTGCACCACCTCCTGGAAGAGGGATCCCAGTTAGCCCTGCCTGACTTCTGGGTCTGGAACTGGAAAGGTGCTCTAGCTGGCCACACCTCCCAGCCTTAAGACCACGTGCAGCAAGATGGCTGCTGGAAGTAACCTGGGGGCGGTCCTGCTAGTACTTAGGCTGCCCCTTAGGGAAGTTCCATGGCCTTCTGCCCTTGACTGACAGCTCGGACCGCCAATCATAGCCCCTGGCTAGGTATGTTACACCCTCCTCTTCCTACCATTGCCCATACTTAAGACCTGGTCTGCACCACTAAACTGAGAGCAGTCTTGAACTTCTCCCAAGTCATCTGATTGTCCAACTGCTGGCTAAAGGTTGGGTTGGGCTGGGTTCAGGCAACTCATGGCTTGTTACCTATTCTGGGTTCACCCTCGGCGGGGTGCGCTTCCTTGCCTCTCCCACTGGTTGGGAGAGCACCCGGGGTGCAAGGACCCCTGCAAGAACACCCAGTCACAAAATGCCTGGCACATATTTGTCACGGCAGTCCATCTGTGCTTGGAACTTGGACAAAGAGTGGGCATCTTTAGGTGTAGTGAGAGACAAAAAAGTGATTTCAAAGGCTGGTTCTCCATGGCTCCTTCTCCTGTGCTGCACCAAAGCCCAAGACCCTGTGAAAAGGCTCCCAGGGCTGTTGATGGTGCTAGGAACAAAGAAAAGGGTTCAAGTGGAAGTTTTTGAATGATCATGCAGGGCCCAAGCAGCCTCTGTGCATCAAATCCTCTGATCCCTGAAGAGTGATCTTCCACTTTGATGAAGACCATGTTCCTCTTTCTATGATGAGGTAATGACACAAGATCAGGGCCATGAAATCTTTTCTTTCATGACCAGGAGTTCAGTCTCCACCTCCTGAGCCAGAACCATTTGTGTTCTTACATGATGATTTTTTTCCCCTACGTGATATTTCAACACAGTGTTTACATAGTTCAATAGTCATTGAAGACACTTGCAAATGAAGAAAGAAGGTGATAATTTATATCCTTGTATGATAAAAATAACAGTTACTGTCAGAAGCGTGTCGTATAGTTCTCCAATAATGTATGCTACCAACCAAAAAAAAAATTCAGAAGTAATTCAGAAGTAATTCTGAGGAGTAGGTGGCGTTTGAAGTTGCAGGGCTAATGACTGGGAGTGGTGGACGGGGAAGGATGTCATGTGCTCTTGAAAGATGTTCAGGTACTTGAATCTAGTTCCTGGAATATGTGAATTCTTATCTTGATAGACTGGAGACCCTTACCTGAAGCTTTCCTGAATATCATCATTAATTAACTCATCGTTTCCCAGAATGGATTTAAGTCACCAGAGAGCAGGCTGATTGTTTATTTAATCGGTATGGATTTGAACATTATAATTTTTGTTTTCAATAGATATTATCAATGGCTGACCTTGTTTTGAAGTGCCTATGTGAAAGCACTTACACCTAAGAAATTTGGTACAAGAATAAACAAATATCTATGAGTGAGTATACTGACTATAAAGACAATTTATTCAGGAACTACTATGTACCAAAGCCTCCAACCTATGTCATTATATTCCCCTAACAACACTGTAAGGCTCTTAAAATTAATCTCATTTTACAGAAGAGTAAACAGAGGCTCAGAGGCTTTTTAAATGAATAAGCTAATAAGTGACAAAGGTGTGAATTGAACAGAGGTCTGAGTGATCTTCAAGCTGATGTACTCAGCCATTCAGACATGCTATAGGTTTTCCTGGATATCTGTTCATATTTTTGAGCCTGGAATTTATCTGACCTATGTGGCTTAGAAACACCCCTGTTGATTACAAGATAGGAATGTTTAATTCCATTGAATTGCATTCTTTTACAGGAAAAAATAACCCATCCATGTGCAACTGATTGCTTTACCCTTTGTGTATCTGTTTTGTGCATGAAGGTTTATAGCAATGTATTGACTTTCTTCATTATCTAAGGTTTATGCACCTAATCATCCTTATAGTATGCTTAGTGACCTTTAAATTTTTCACAATAAAAATACACCCCAAACAACTCATCTAAGTAGGTTTTTAGTTGGTAATATGCCTTCAGTGACCAAGCTAGAGCCATACATGCATATTTATGTGAATGCCGTTCTTGCTGTTACTGTTGGAGTGACAGTGTCTCTCAGGCATTTGAATGATGCAACCTATTAAAGTTTAATGCCATCATTATGAACTCTGCTCCATGCTGCTAATAGCTTTAAGGCATTGATTTTGTTTTCTGCTCTCTTATCTCAAGCCTATACATTTTGCTTGCATGTATTGACCATTCTGATCATTTCATGCACCTTCTCTTTCGAAGATGGATAAATGAATGTCAGTTATGAAACTTAGGTTGGTTATTAGACTGCCACATGGGTTTACACCTTCATGAAAATCATCTCATGTACTCGGTAGCAGATAGTTGTTGACCAGGTCTGACAAAAGAGAACTGGCTTGGAATATGTCACCACCAGAGTAGGAAAACTTCACTTGCTACTTATTTGGGTCACAAGTTATACTTGACTGGATGCACTTTTTAATTATGTTAATTAACTTCAGGGTGTTAAATTAGTTTAGACCTGCTATGATTATAGCATAACATAAATTCAACTCTTTATCCTAAGAGATACATTTGAGATTTGCAAACCAAAAGGATATTTTTGGACTGAATTAGTACAAATGAAATCATGTTGCTTGCATTCAAATGTACTGGAGAGGAGACTTTGAGAGACTTCAGATCCATTTCACACCTAAATCTCAAAGTCAAGAAGCAAGTGTCCATCATTTTCTATAATTATTGAGTTCTTTAGCCAGTACCCAAAGAGCATCAAATTGTACCTTTAGTCTAATAAAATGGTTTTCCTGAATTAAAGTAATAAAAAAAAGTCCTTAAGCCTCAGCTTCAAAATACTTCGTGTGCATGAAGCAAATTTTGGCACTACTTTAGACAGTTTGTCATGTATTTATTGGCCATTTGTACTTTCCAATTTTGAGATCCATTCATCCAGTTTGTTCTTTTGTTGATTGAATTATTTGTTCTTTCAATGGTTAATTTTTTTAAAATTCTTGATATATTTGAGATGCATAGTGGCAAAGACTTTCTCCTATTACATTGGCTGTCTCTTCACTCTGATAATTGTTTCTTTTGCTAAAACCTTTTTAAGTTTCATGCAATCCAGTTTGTCACTTCTTGTTTTTATTTCCTGAGCAACTGGAGCTCCATTCAGAAAGACTTTTCTTAGGTGTATATTTTTGAAGTCTTTTTTTCTATGTTTGCTTGGGTACTTTTTTGGTTCACTGCAACCACGTATCAGTTCAAATACAATTTACACTTCAAATTATACACTCATGTGAGAGGAGTGTGAGCCCCCTAAACAAATGCCTACCTTTTGTACATTGGAATGTTGCTTATAGAATAAGGGTCCCTTAAGAGATAAGTGTTTCAGAGGTCCCTGAGAAGATAGCAGGTCATGTGACCATGGAGGCTGAGACCAGAGTCCTGTAGATGAGGAATGAGTGGTTGCATTTAGCCACTAGAAGCTGGGAGAGGGGCATGGGTGTGATTATTCCTCTGAGCCTCCTGAGGGAACTAACCTTTGACAAATCCATTCAGGACTTCTGCTTTTGCAAGCTATGAGAGAATAGATTTCTGTTGTTTTTAAGCTATCAAGTTTAGAATCCTTAGTTATGGAAACCCCAGGAAATGAATACCTGCCTGCAGACATTTATGTTTTTTATGCTGGTATTATGTCATTTAAGATGCCATCCCTCCTATTCACATTGTCCACCTCTGCCTGCTGGAGAGCCTCTGTCTTCTAATGCCAGTTCACATGCTCTCCCTGCTGGATTCTTTACTTTTCTTTCTCTGGTAATCACTAGCATGCATCCTAGTCTTTTCATGTTGCCATATCAGAATGCCTTAGACAAAGACTTATTCCTCACAAGTCTTGAGGCTGGGATGACCAAGATACCAGCAGGACTGGTATCTAGTGGGGGCTGTTGTCTGTTTCCTCTTCTGTGTCTTCTGGAAAAGATGGAGTGCTGTGACATCACTTGGACAGCAAGACACAAGGGAGGCCCTTTTAAAAGAGTACTAATTGAGTGCTAGTGGTTCATACTTGTAATCCTTGCTACTTAGAAGACTGAGATTGAAGGGGTGCTATTTGAAGCTAGCCCAGCCTGGAAAGTCTGTGAGACTGTTGTCTTCAATTAACTACCAGAAAACCAGAAGTGGTGTGTGTGATCTCTCTCTTTTGACTTCCCCTCGCTTGGGGGGGAAGGGGCTTTTCCACCCCTTCCTGGGTGGCACTTTATCGCTCTCATGTGGGAGCGATGGCCACAGGTAGCCTCGTCTCTCTCTCAAAGTCCCCTCACTTGGGGGGGGAAGGGGCTTTTTCCACCCCTTTCTGGGTGGTCCATTACCGCTCATGAGGGAGCGATGGCCACGGGTAGCCTCGGTGGCGTGTGGTCGCAGGGTGCCCCATAGCCGCCAAGAACGACATGGACGCATGGGCACCTGGAGAAAAACCTCTAGGGGCTTCTGTCTATTCAAATGAGGAACCTCCTAGATATACCCTAAAGGCGGGCACAAGAGAGGGGCCCCTGATTGGTCCCAAGGAGCTGTCCCTTAAGTGATGTCAGACTTCCTTCTCTTCTGGTTAAAGACAGGAAGGGGAGGGACAGGCTGAGGTCAGCTGTGGCCCCTTAAAGGTGCAGCTGACCCCAACAGTGGTGCTGTGGCTCAAAGTGGTAGAGCACTAGCCTTGAACAAATGGTTCAGAGACAGTGTGCAGGCCCTCAGTTCAAGCCCCACAACCAACAACAAAAGGATACTAACCCATCATGTGTGAGTGTTTGTGTGTGTGTGTGTGTAGTCCTCATAGTCTGATTACTGCCAAAGACTCTTCCCCTTTGATGCTACAATCATCACCTTCAGGCTAAGTTTCAGCATAAATTTTGAAGGGACACATAGATATGAGCTATGGCTTTACATTCTATCATTATTGAGTATTAGGCTATGTTGGAAGCTGGCAGCAAAGTTCATCCTGACCTCTGGCTATGTTTTTATCTCAAGGACGTGCAAGGACATGGCTTACTTGAAGGACAGCACTAATCGGAGATGTTTTATTTTGTCCATAAGTCTGTTTTATGTTAACCATTCAACTTTATCTCGTTTTACTGCCTCTTGTTATTTACCAACTTCAGGGCCTTCTTGTTTTCTTAAACTTTAGTTAACCCTATGCCATTCCCTGATTCCTAAACTGTATATAAGCTGGAAGTTAAGAATAAACGGGCTGCAGTCTTGACCTACAGTCTTGAGCTGCAGGCCTCCCAAATCCCATCCTTTGTCTTTTGTCATTTGTCTTTTGTCTTTCGTCTTATGCCCTTCTTTTTCTTTTACCCTTGCCCCCTCAATCAGGATCCCCTTTCATTGCCTGCTGTCTCTGGCAGGGCTTCTCATATCTGCCTTGTATTAAGTTGCAAGTATATTTTTCTTCAGTCTTCTAATATACATGCCACAATGTTTGGAAACATATCTTATTGAGCTTTACATTTTCTTGATGCATAGCAAGCACTAACAGTCATTGAAATAAGGTTTCAAAATACTTTGAATCTAATTGCATGACATCCTTTACTATGAGAAAAATTCTGTTTTTGTTTCTTTGAGTATCAAATTTTGTATTGCAGAAAAATTGAAGCTATGGGAGAAGTAACCTCAAACAAGCCAAAATTCAATGATTCTAAAAGCGAATGTTGCAAAAATGTTTATATTTCAATATGGGTTTTGGATGAAAATATGTTGTTCGATGGATAATTCCAAACTCCAGTGTTTCCTGGGGAAAATGATGTTGAATCCTTCTTGCATTTGGGGATACTTAAATCACAATGCTAATCAGTATGCATTTTATTTTATTTTAGTAGTAGTGAAAAATCAAACTTCTGAAATCAATTACACTTTCATAATAAAAATATGCCTCTCAAGGTCTTAATTCAGGATTTTAAAAGCATTGATTCATGTGAGGTTGTCATTTGATCATGTTGTTCAGTCATTTAAATAAGGAAGAGTATTTGAAAATGTTTACAACTTCCCTGCGCATGACATACTAAATGATGAAGTTTGAAAGGGCAATCCTTAACTCCGAGCTGCCAAATGAAAGAAAGCACCCAACCATGTGGAATCCTCATGTAGTTCATCTTTTGAACCCCAGATTTTGGCTGGTACATGCTTTTTTGAGCCCTTTGGTGACATTTTTGGGTGACAGAAAATAGTATTGACCACTCCTGTGCACTTGATATACAAGGTTAGGGAACAGAACAACATACGGAAGAGGCAATGTCTTTGGCTTGAGTGGGTTTAGACTGGACTCTTGGATGGCATTTTACACTTGGTACGGCTGTTGCGAACTTGTTGAATCCCACTGAGCTACAGTTTTCTCATCTGTCAACAAGACTAAACATACATAAATCATAGCAAAGAATGAGGATGAGAATTAATAAAGTAACATCTGACCCATCTATAAATCACCTTGATAATAACAATAAAAATATTTTAAAATGGGGAGGGGGAATTAGAGAGGAGGTAAGAAATAGTACAAGAAATGTACCCAAGGCCTAACGTATGAAACTGTAACCTCTCTGTACATCACTTTGACAAATAAATAAGAAAAAAGTATTTAAAAAGTAACATTTGTAACCTGCTTAGACTCAGCCAGACATGTACAAGTCACTTAACAAATATGGGTAGACATGATTTTGTTGTAGAGGATGAAGACTTAAGCCATCCTAGTTTAAGTTATTCAACCAATTTGTAGGCCCTGGAAAGGAAAAGTAATAGTTTCTGATTTTGCAAGAGCAGGCTGGTATTGAAAAAGGAAAGTCAGACTACAGAGAGTAGTAGATATAGTCCAAGATGTATAATGTGCCTTCCAAAGTTCAACTTGACCTTTTCCTGTTAAATATGGAAGAGTGTCCAAACATCTTTTTCTCTTCTGTCTGCCCAAATCCAGTAAAGTGATGGCAAAGGAGTAGAATGAATTAGCCTACAGGATGAGGGAGAAAGTGAATGGAGACACAAGCAAATATTGTTAGGGACCTGAAAACTGGAGTAACTAAATATAAGTTTTAGAGTTAAAATTATAACAGCTTCTAAACTCTGGTGATGACTCCATGATAGAGGGCTGCACCCCACCCATAAGAACTAGTTTCTTGTAGTTTGATATTTAAAAATGTAGGGAGCACTTGTTCACCTCTATACCTGGGTAGCAACCATGGTAACGGACAGTAAAAAATGATCATAGTCATAGACTATAGAAATAACCATAATAGTAGTAGAAATGCCATGCTAACTGTTGGGTTGGTTTACATATGATTGAGTACTGGATTGTTTTAGCCCGCTCAAGCTTGCTTAGTGGTAATGGGAAAACATGGTCGCAATTGTTCAAATAAAGTTGGTACTAGGTCAGCCTGACCGCAATATTCTGCTTCTGTAAACAGTTTGCTTAACCCATTTGTGACTTGCTCTACCCCCTGCATTAACCCCCTGCATCAGTGCTACGTGACCACCTGTTGTCAATTCCTGATATCGAGGCCAGTTCCCGATATCAAAGCCAAAATAGATAAATAAAAGGGTAGATAGCCAATCAAAATAGGACAAGACTTGCTTGCTAAATGTCATCCAATCAAGTATCTGCCAAGTTGGAAGTGGCCTGCCCCTGTTGTAATCACACTAAAAACCCTGCCTATCTGGGGGTCGTGGCTCTCAACCCAGATCCGCTTTGTCAGTGACAGTTGGGAGTCCAGCCTCAAGCCTGCAATAAAGACTCTCATGCATTTGCATCAGTATCGGCTCCTTGATCATCTTTGGGGACCAGAAATCTGGCATAACACTATAAGCCTGTAATGGCAATGAATGAGTGGAGTCAATTCCAGAGACTTCCTCAAGGAACACTGATAAATTCCACACCTGTCTATGGTTTGTTCCACTGTACAGTTATGGAAATTGGTCATCATGGAGACTTAGAGGAGTTCAGTTACTATGGAAAGAAGAGGATATGAAGCCCCAGACTGAAAACAGGGATAGACTAAATCTATGGCTGATGGGTTGCACCCCTTGAGTCTCTGCCCCATCACAAATAGACGAGATGTTTGTTTGTGGGGGGCCATAAATGGAACCAGAGCAAATTAGGGGTTGGGAATGGCTAGCCACTCTGAAGAGGAGGGATAGAGTGGATGAGTGAATACAGAAGATAAAATGAAAGACTGTGGCTGCTCACTCATTCTCTTCTCCACTCTGGGAGGCAAAGAAGATGAACACATCTGATCTATTTAACCAGGAATGATCCAGCTGACTTCTAAATGGCTGTGGTGACTGGGTGATGATATCCATCTATCACATAGTTTAGAAAGTAAGGGGTGGAAGTCAAGTACTTAATCTTACCTTTCCCTTCCATGCTTTCCACCAAGCTGCTACTTGGTAGTATGATCATAGTTATTCCACCACGGGAAACAACCCACCATCTCATCCCAGTGCAATCTAGTCCACAACACACAGAGCAAGGCACAAAGGAGGAAAATCAATCTTCTAGCTAGATTTTTAAGGTTTCATAACTACCGGTTTGTGAATGTTAGTTGGGTTTCTGAAATGAGAGAGACTAAAACAAACAGAGAATAGGAACTTTAGAAGAAACAGAGGCAAGGCAAGAAACTGAAGAAAATAAACAGAAAATTGATTTAATTAGTTAAATAGCAAGGGCTAGCTGGTGGGCATCTATGCGAAAACTGGGGTAATGCAAAAGAGGAACACTGAGATGGGATGAGATAATTTGGGGTGCTTTTCAGCAGGGGATAGGAATTCTTAGGACACAAAGCACCCACAGCCTAGAGATCACTCATCATTTCTATTTTCCATTTGTAGCATGTTTATGTTTGTAGACAATACTGTATATGACACAGGTCAGAAGGCTCAGGGCAAAGTTTATCAGGAAAGCATTAGAATCCTATAAATAGCAGCTTTTAGGATGATCTTGAGGTTTTGGTGAGTAATATTGGTAAGTATCAGTGAGATATAACGAAGTGTTGAAAATGGAGATGGACAGTTAGCAAGCTAGGCAAACAGAAAATATGGGAATTAATAACTTGTGTTGCCTTTCTTCTTGTTTCATAATTGCTTGGGGCATGGCCATGCTTCCACCTCTGTGACATGAAATATCTTGGTTTTCCAGTAATCTGCTTCCAATAATGTTGCAACAGAGGCTCATGCGAGGGGTGCTTCTTCACAGACATGTTTTTTCAGTGAAGATTGTTTTCAGCTTCATTTTTTTTTTTTTTTGGCCAGTCCTGGGGCTTGGACGCAGGGCCTGAGCACTGTCCCTGGCTTCTTCCCACTCAAGGCTAGCACTCTGCCACTTGAGCCACAGCGCCGCTTCTGGCCGTTTTCTGTATATGTGGTGCTGGGGAATCGAACCTAGGGCCTCGTGTATCCGAGGCAGGCACTCTTGCCACTAGGCTATATCCCCAGCCCATCAGCTTCATTTTTTAAGGCATAGTTTTCTTTGGTGGTCTTTTGGAGGGTGGAAGGTTTACCCTCATTTTGGAGTAGCACATTGTTCTCTTGTGCCATGTCTATCTGAGGCTCTGTTTGATCTCTCCCATGCCTGTGGGACCTTTGAAGACTATGCCCAAGTTGGTCTAGGCAGTGACTTCAAGTAATCCTCCTATTAATTATAAAATAACTATAAATAATAAAGATAAAATGTGATGTTATGGGCTGGGAATATGGCCTAGTGGCAAGAGTGCTTGCCTCATATACATAAAGCCCTGGGTTCGATTCCTCAGCACCACATATATAGAAAAGGCCAGAGGTGGCTCTGTGGCTCAAGTGGCAGAGTACTTGCCTTGAGCAAAAAGAAGCCAGGGACAGTGCTCAGGCCCTGAGTCCAAGGCCCAGGACAGGCAAAATAAAATAAAATAAAATAAAATAAAATAAAATAAAATAAAATGTGATGTTATATTAAATAGTAACCCCCCCGCCCCTTGCAAACTGCACAGTAGAGCAGGATGTTCTATGAATTAGTTTTAGGTCTCCTCTTTTGCTTGATCTGTCTGGAAGCCTCCTTCACCAGTTGGGCAGACATGTCTGTGTTTCATTTTGCACTCTCCTGCCTCAGGACTTCTTGCCTTTCACTAGGCCAGCTCTCAAATGCTCTTCCAAATATCTCACCCCTAAAGAAATGAAGCATTGAGCAAAAAAATCTCACACATATGCGGAGCCACCATCCTGAATTGGGGGTCATTAACAGCTTGTTGTCTGGCAATGGAAAGAGCACACTGCAGACAGTGCTGGTCCACTTCTATCATTTCTTCTCTTCTTCCCAGAGGGGACTGTTCATGTATCTGTCGGATCAGCTAGAGAATCACCTCCTCCAGGAAGCTGTTCTTTTCTGTTGGGTGCTTGTCTCTAGATTCTACCAGCTTGCAGAGAATGCTTCACCAGACAAACCACCACAGGCTGGGTTTTTGTCACCAGGAGTGATTGGTCTATCTCAGGAGGTCAGAAGAGAATTAGGTGTTTTCACATCTGTCCTGGGACCGAGGGAGGAAATGGAAAATCTCAGATGCATCTAACGTCCCCAGTTTCTCCATTTCTCACTTGGTCACTGTCGTAGTTTTGCAAGGACGATGTGTATGGACCCATGGAGTAGAAATGTTTTCATCCATCCAGCATGTACTGAACTTGGTGCACTGAACAGGCACTGGGAGCCATGGGGAACATGGACCCTGTGCCTTCAGGCCTTGAACACCCACTAAGCATGGAGAAGATGACAATTATGAGGACACCAGCAGTGCAGGGCTTTTTTTTAAATTCTTCACTCTAGAGTTTTATTTGGAAAAAAAAATGTCATCCCAGATAATTTTTTTCTTTCTTCTTATCTTTATTTTCTGTGGAAGCCATATATATTATTTTATAACAAAAAATTCAAATTGAGCAAAGTGCTGTTGATGAATGCTTATAATCCTACCTAAAAACTGACTAGTCATGCCTTGAGTCCTGGCTATTTAGGGGAATAAGACTTGGAGGATGACAGTTCTAACCCAGCCCAGGCAGAAAATCCATGGGACACTATCTCCAAAATAACCAGCAAATAAATAAATAAATAAATAAAAACAGGCTGGAGGTATGGTTCAAATAGTAGAACAAGCTACGCACTGGTGGCTTAAGCCTGTAATCCTAGCTACTCAGGAGGCTGAAATCTGAGGATCAAGGTTCAAAGCCAGCCTAGACAGGAAAGTCAATGAGACTCTTACCTCCAGTTAACCACTAGAAAACTGGAAGTGGCACTGTGGCTCAAGTGGTAGATCACTAGTCTTGAGCTGATGAGCTCAGGGACAATTGTTTGGCTGAGAGTTCAAACCCCACAATTGACCCCCCCCAAAAAATAGTAGAAAAAGCAATTTGAAAGTATGAGGCCCTGAGTTCAAAAGCTAGTATAGGCAAAAAAGAATAATAAAACAATCAATTACAAAGAAGAAATATTGTAGACTTAGACAGCCTTTTGGGATAGAGAAAGGCTACATTGCTGATCTACATGTTCAGATAATCAAATTTGTAGATTAGTTTGACACTTGGTTTGCTGTCTGTAATTTTCCCAGTTTAGAGGAAAGAAACCCTCTGAGCTTTGTTTGCTCATCCCTTCAGGTTTCTGAAAGAGATGTGCAAGGCCTGCAGTAGATGTTCTCGAGCCTGGCTTCAAGTCCAAGTTCTCGAGTTCAAAGTCCAGGTGTAGACTTGAAGACCCAGGACAAGTCCAGGCCATGAGTTAAGGCCCATGAAAGAGTTCAATTCTCAGGTGCTGAGGTAAAGGCCCATGTCCAGAATTCAGGTCCCAGACCTCAAGTTCAAGGTCCACTCTGAGCTCAAGGCCCAGGTCATGAGTTCAATTCCCAAGCCCAAAGTTTATGTTGCAGGACCTGAGTTCAAGTTGAGGTCAGAATTCCAGGACAAGTCCAGAGATCAAGTCCCAAACCCTGAGATCAAGTCCTAGTGAGGTGCCAGACTTTGAAGTCAGGCCCCACCATGTGAACCCCATTTTAGAATCGAACCCTGAGCCAATCAGATTTGTACCTGTGTTCTAATCTTGCTTGCACAGCTGATTGTTGTAACCTTGTTCTTTGCCTTTATAAGCTCTGTGTAATCACAGCTCGGGGCTTCCTCCTAACCTCCGCTGTGTTGGTGGGTAGGACGAGGCCCGAGTTGGCAGCTCGTTAAGTAAAGCCTTGCCTTGCTTTTGCATTTCGGAGTGTCTGAATCTCGGTGGTCTTCTTGGGGGTGGTCTTGCAACTTGGCACAACATTTGGGGTTTCGTCCGGGATAGCCACAGAGACCCTGAGATCCCAGACTCCGAAGGTAAGAAAACAGCACTGTTCATTTGTCTTGTCCTGTAATTTGTCTGTTTTGCTTTTGCTTGTAGGGCGCGAGTCAGTTTGGTTTTTGGCCGAACTGACCAGGAGGACCTCCTAAACGAGACTCAACCCGCCCACCTTGTACTTGGGTCTGCTCCTTCTGCTTATCTGGCAGGAGGTTGTGGGCCAACTTGGGTCCACTCCTCCCGTACCCTGGCAGGAGGTTGTGGGCCAACTTGGGAGATCTCCAACTCGTAACTCGGGTCCACTCCTTCTGCACCCTTGCAGGAGGTTGTGGGCCAACTCGGGTCCACTCCTTCTTACAGGAGGTTGTGGGCCAACTCGGGTCCATTCCTTCTGCACCCTTGTAGGAGGTTGTGGGCCAGCTTGGGAGATCTCCAACTCGTAACTTTTCTTAGGTCTGTGTGTTTTCCTCCTTTTGTATTAATTGTTTTGTTTTTGTAGCCTTTTGGAAGAAATTTGGAAGTAAAATTGTCCTAAATAATTATTGCAAAGTGAGAAAAGGAGAATTATGGCTACCAAAATGTTTAATTGCCATTCCAGCTTCTTTGTAGGTTTTTTGTAACAGTTTCCAGCAGGCCCACAGAGAAGCACAGGTGATTCCTACAAGTTTGTCAAGATCTAATACTGACCCTTAATAAGTTCCAGGTAAGAGAGCATGCTTAAAAACTACTTCTGTGTGGACCACCTTGTTGCTTATAATTGGAGTAAAGTGGCCCCTTATAAGACTTATTGATCTGAATCTGTAGTTCGAAGCCAGCCCGGGCAAAGAAAGGTCCCTGTGAGAGACTTGTCTCTAATCAGCCAGCAGAGTGCTGGGAACGGAGTGGTGTGGAGCTCAAAAGTGGTACGGTGCTAGTCTTGAGCTGGAGAGCTGAGGGACAGCACTCAGGCCCTGAGTCCAAGTCGAAAGTCACTCCTCCTGGGACAAAAGTGATGGAGCATCCAGAGGCAGTAAGCCACTGCTTGGATGGCAGAGATGGTGTCAGATCCTAGAGTCACTACTGTTGGCCTTTCAAAAGTTAAAGCCGGGAAGTCCTAGAAGAATAGTTCATAAGCATGCCTTTCCAATGCCCATGTCTGTCTACTGGGCAGGAATTTGCCAGTCATCTGTGATAGTGGTTAGTAAGGGTAAGTTTGTCAAATGAGAGGATAGATTAAAATCTCACCCCCCGCATTTACTCAAAGCCCTGACTGGCAGTGAGAATTTTAAGCTCATACATCTGTTTAGTAAAGAGAGCTTGTAGACCTGAGATTGTGTCCTTATTGAGATCTGTTAAAGGCCTGCAAAGGTATATTGTTAAAAATTGCAAGATCTGTCAGCTTACCAATGCCCCCAATCAACAGATTACTAAAGGAGCTCGCCTCTGTGGGAATAGGCCAGGCGTGTATTGGGAAGTAGATTTCACAGAAATTACAAATATTTGCTAGTTTTTGTAGACACCTTTTCAGGATGGGTTGAAGTCTATCCAACAAAGCATGAGACTGCGAATGTAGTGGCTAAGAAGATCCTGAAAGAAATCCTACCCAGGAGACTAAACTCCTTAGAACCACGGTGGAAGGGACCCTAGACGGCATCGCCACTTGGGTTCATTGCTTCCACGCCAGGCCAGCTGACCCCTTTGCCCTGGATGACAACTACCGTGATGGAACATGGGAGGTCTCCAAGCACCCAACTCAGCCGCTTTGCCTTCGCCTCAAGACTGAGACTAAGGTTATAGGTTCCTGGCTAGGTAAGGTCTACGCCCCTGAGTCAGCCTGAAGAAGTTACAGAAGATGGATGATCTTCACCCATCAGCCCCCCTTTAAAACCGAGGGACCAGAGTTATTTTCGGATACTACTTTTGGCCCTACTGGCCCATGCCTTACCTCTATATCATCCCCTAGACATGCAAGCCATTGAAATGGACAGAATGGAGCCATGATTGGCTCCCAAGGTACCAAAAAGAAAAAGGGGGAAATGAGGTGCCAGACTTTGAAGTCAGGCCCCACCATGTGAACCCCATTTTAGAATCGAACCCTGAGCCAATCAGATTTGTACCTGTGTTCTAATCTTGCTTGCACAGCTGATTGTTGTAACCTTGTTCTTTGCCTTTATAAGCTCTGTGTAATCACAGCTCGGGGCTTCCTCCTAACCTCCGCTGTGTCGGTGGGTAGGACGAGGCCCGAGTTGGCAGCTCGTTAAATAAAGCCTTGCCTTGCTTTTGCATTTCGGAGTGTCTGAATCTCGGTGGTCTTCTTGGGGGTGGTCTTGCAACTTGGCACAACACTAGGACTCAAGTTTAAGTTTCAGGCATTGGACTGAAGAACCAGGCCCAGAGTTAAATTTCCAGCCCAGTATTCAAGACAGTGTTGGACCCGGGTAACTGCAACCGTAGTCAGGACACAGGGGATGCAGAGGCGAGCGGACCAATGCACGTTTTATTTCAGGAGGGCCAGGGTTTATGTGGGGTTAGAAATCAATTCATAACTTCAAGGGTAAAAATTAATACAGCATGATATCCATTTCAATACAAAAGTTGAGGATGTTGCTACTGGGAGGGAGGAAACTATTACAAAAGGAAACTATTACAAAAGTTTTTGCTACTACAAAGAGTGGCTACTACAAAAGACTGAGATACTACAAAGAGCTGAGCTACTACAAAGATTGTTGATATCAAAACAGAGGATTAAACCAGTCCTGACAGAACTCTATCACCTAGTTACTATTTCCTAATTATCTTTGACCATGACTTCTCTATTTACTGTGAAGAGACTTCCCTATTTACAGTGAAAAGCTTTTGCTAAAAGCAGCTGGTCAAGCAAGTCTCCCCAGGGAGGCTCTGTATGTGGTGGGGGCGGGGGGAGGGGTGTGGGGGGGCCTGGAATCTCATGACAATGGTGGCTTCCTTTGGCCATGAAACACAGGAGACATCTTTAATGGAGAATGTTTTCCCCTATAGGCCTATTAGTTTGCTAATAAGTCATCAGAGCTTCTGTGCTGAGGCTAAGTTTCCCACTGGCCACAACACAGGCCTTGACTTCAAGTTCCAGGTGCAGAGATCAAGACATAGGCCCCAGCTCACAGCCCAGGCCCAGAGTTTAAGTTCCAGGAACTGAGTTCAAGTCTGAGGTGCCTATTATGTCACAGGCTGAATACAAAGCCCTGCCCTGAGATCAAGGCATAGTACTCAAGGTCAAGTCCCAAGCTGTGACTTCAAGTACCATGTCCTGAGTTCAGATCCCAGGCTTCAAGTTCAAGGACCAGTCCCTGAGTTCAAAGTCTAGGCATGGAATCCAAGGTTGAGGTACTAAGTTGAAGGCCCAGGATCTGAATTACAGTTCCAGGGCCAAGTTCAAGGCCCAGGCAAGAGTCAAGTCCCAAACCTTGAGTTCAAGTGATAAGCTCTGAGTTCCATTCCCAGGCATTTAACTCAAGTCCTAAAACTGGAGTCAAAATTCCAGGCCCAGCATTCAAGTCTCAGCCCTTGAGTTCAAGGTCCTGGCCCCAAGTTCAAGT
Source organism: Perognathus longimembris pacificus (assembly GCF_023159225.1). Taxonomy (NCBI): domain Eukaryota; kingdom Metazoa; phylum Chordata; class Mammalia; order Rodentia; family Heteromyidae; genus Perognathus; species Perognathus longimembris. The sequence goes on along the minus strand of NW_025956738.1, from coordinate 102,584 downwards.
CCAAGGCATCAAGATCAAGGCCCAGGCACATAGATCAAGTCCCAGGAGTTGAGTTCAAAGCCCATGTCCGGAGCTCAAGTCCCTGGCCTTGATTTCAAGTCCCAGACCAGAGATCAAAACCCTAACACAGAATTCAAGTCTTACACAAGTCTCAGGTATTGAACTCAAGTCCCAGGCCTAGAGTTAAAGTTCTAGACCCAATGTTCAAATCCCAGGCCTTGAGGCCAGATTCAAATCCCAGGCCCTGAGATCAAGGCCCATGTCTTAAGTGCAATTCCCAGGCCTCAAGTTCATGGCCCTGGCCCCATGTTCAAGACTTGAGCTTGGAATTCAACACGCAGGCTCCAGTTTAAGCCTCTGAATTCTGGTCTCACGCCCTGAGTTTTGTTCCAGATCCCAAACCACAGCTCTAGACCCTGAGTTCAAGGCCCAGGCTCTGAGTTTAAGTCCCAGGGTGCAATTTCAAGGCCTAACCCTGATACTAAGGTTCAGGCCCCAATTTCAAGGTCCATACCCTGACTTGAAAGCCACGGCCCTGAATCAATGTCCAGGCATTGAGTTCGAGGATTTGGGTCTGATTTCAAGATCCAGGCCACAATTCCAGTCCCTGGCCTTCAGTTCTAGTCCCAATCCCGAAGATGTAGGCTCAGGCCCTGAATTCAAATTCAAGGCCTCAAGTTCATGTCCCCAACTTCAAGTTCAACACCCAGGACCCCTGTTCTAGTTCCATGCTTTGCTTTCAAATATCAAGCCCCGAGTTCAATGCTCAGGCCATCAGTTCAGGTCCCAGGCCCAGAGTTCAAGTCCCAGCCACCAATTTCAAGACCCAGTCATGTATAAGGCCCTTAGTTCAATGTCCTATCACTGAGTTCAAGTCCCTGTCCTTGATTTCAAGTCCCAAGCATCAGGTTAAAGGACCAGGTCCAAGTTCCAGTATTAGGTATGAATTCAAGGCCCAGATACCAAATTCAAGGCCAAGACCTCGAGCTCAATTCCAAGTCCCCAGTTCAAGATGCAGTCCCTGAGTTTAACTAACAGGCCACGCATTCCAGTGCCAGATCCCAAGTTCAAGGCCCAAGCCAGAGTTGATGTCCCAGGCCCTAAATTTAAGTCCCAGGTCCTGATTTCAAGCCCTGGTGCTGAGGTCCAGTCCCAGGCACCAAATTCATTGTTCAGGCCCTGAGACAAGACCCACAGTACAAGCTCAAGGCTCAAGCAATGAGTTCAATTTCTAGTCCTGGTGTTAAAGTCCCAGTCCCTGAATTGAAATCCCATGCTCAAAGATAAAGACTCAGGCCTGAGCTCAGAGCCCAGGCCAAGAGTTCAAGTTCCAGATATTGATTTCAAACATGAGGTGCCTATTTCAGGTCTCATGCTGAATAAAATCCAGGTTTGAGTTCAAGTCCCAGAGTTGAGTTCAAGGCATAGGACTTATGTTCAAGTCCCATGTCCTGAATTCAAGTCTCAGTCTTCCAGTTCATGGAGCAGTTCCTGAGTTCAAGTCTATGACCCAAGATTCAAGGGCCAGCCCTGACATCAAGTGCAGGCCTCGATTCCCAGTCCTAGGCCCCAAGTTCATGGCTTAGGCCCTTCGTTCAAAGTCCAGGCATAGAATCTAAGGCCCAGGTGCCAAGCTCAAGGCCCCAGGTTCCAGTCCCAATTCCCTGGTATGAGTTCAAGTCCCAGGCCAGAGATCAAGGCCCAAACCCTAAGTTCAAGAACTAGGCTGCAAGTTCAAGTCCCAGGCATTGAACTCAAGTCCTAGGCCTGGAGTTGAAGTTCCAGGCACCAATTTCAAGTTCCAAACCTCCAGTTCAAGTCTGAGGCCAGAGTTCAAGTCCCGGGCCCTGAGTGCAAGGCTCAGGTCCTGACTTCCAGGCCTGAAAAGTAAGTACAGGCTCAAGTTCAAGTTCCAAGCCCCATGTTCAAGACCCAGGCCCCAAATTCATGTCTCAGACCCTAAGTTCAGATTCTGGGCCTCAAGTTCCAAGTGCAGGTCGGAGAGTAAACCCAAGGCCTGAGTTCAATGTTCTGAGCCCTGAGTTCAAGGCCTAGAGTCCGATTTCAATGCCTAGATCCCAAGTTCAAGTCCTAGAACCTGATTTCATTGTCTAACCCCTGAGTTCAAGGACTGGGTTTATAATTCAAGACCCAGGCATAGAATTCTCAAGCCCCATGATTATGTTACAGGCCCCACTTTCAAATCCCAGTCCCCAAATTGAAGTCCAAAGTCTTGAATTTAAGTCCCAGGCCAAGAGTTGAAGGACTAGGATAAGAAGTAAAACCCAGGCTAAGAGTTTAAGGCTCACTGTTCAAGGCCAAGGACTCCAATTCACATCCCAGGCCATGAAGTCAATTGTCAGGCTCTAGGTTCTAGGCCTAGGTTTGGTGTTCAATGCACAGAAACTAAGTTCAAGTCCCAGAATAACAGTTTAAGACACAGGCCCAGAAAATGAATACATGGTCCAGGTCCTTGATTCAATTCCAGGCCCCAATTCATGGCAAAGGCCCTAATTTCAAATCTCAAGCTGTGAGCTCAAGTCCTAGGCCCCAACTCCAAGGCCCAAATTTTGAGTCCCAGGCTCCCAGTTCCAGTTGCAGTTTCCAAGTACAAGACCTAAGTCCTGAGTTCAAGTCCTCAGCCTGGCATGCCAGTCCCAAGCCCAAGTTCAAGGGCCAGGCTGTGAGTTCAAGGCCCAGGCCTTAAGTTCAATTCCCAGACCTCAAGTTCACCACATAGGACTGAGTTCAAGTCCCAGGTCCAGAATTCAAATCTCAGGCTTCGAGCTCGTGTCCCAGTCCTGGGCCCCAAATGAAATGCCAGGACATAAGTTCTAACTTAGATCCCACTTACGTATCTGAACTCAAGTTCAGGGCCCAAGTTAAAGTCCTCTTAAGGCCTAGGCCTGATATTACAGTTCAGGGCCCAATTTTAAGGAATAGGCCTTGAGTTAAATGTCCAGGCACTGAGTTTTAGTTTCTGTCCTTAAGCACATGGCCCAGGCCCCAAGTGGAAGTGCTGAGCCCTTAGTTTTAGTCGCTGATGCTTTGTTCCAGTTCCAGGCCTTGAGTTCCACGCCCAGGACCACAGTTCAAATCCCTAGTTCCTGCTTTCAGGAAAAAGCCCTAGTGTAGTTCATAGCCTGTGAGTTCATGGCCCAGGCTGTATGTTCAAAGCTGAGGCCTCAACTTAAAAGTCTGGGATTCAAGTTCATGACCCAGGCACTGAGCTTAAGGGCAAGGCCTTGAATTCAAGTCCTAGGCACTGACTCCCACATTCCTGTCCTGAGTGAGTCAGGCTCACATGTTCCTGTCCCAGGCTCCCAGTTCCAGCTTAGGGCCCTGAGTTCAAGACGTGGGCACTGAATTCATGTCTGAGGCTTCAATTCATGTCCCTAGGATGAGTTCAAAGTCAAGGTTGTGAGCTCAAGGCCCTTCCCTGATATCCTGCCCAAGGCCCTAATTACAAGGCCCAGGCCACAAGGTCACATACCAGGCCCTGAGTTAAAAGTGCAGTCACTGAGGTCACGTCCCTAGACTGAGTTCAATTCCCAAAAAATGAGTTCAAATCCTCAAGTTTAAGTCCTAGACCACAAGTTCAAGTCCCAGGTCCTCAGTACAAGTCCCAGGTCCTGATTTAAGGCTTAGGCCGCGAGTTCAAGTTCCGTCCAAGGCCCTGAGTTCACACCCCAGGCCTGAATTCAAGGTCAAGACCTGAGATCAAAGCCCAGGCTCGAGTTCAAGACCTAGGCCTTGATTTCAAGGCTCAGGCTGGCATTTCAAGTCCTAGGCCTCACGTTCAATTTCAGGCCTGAATGGAAGGCACAGGCTGAGTTTAAGTTCCAATCCCTGAGTTCAAGACCAATGCCCCAAATACATGTTCCAGACCTGAATTCAAGGTTAAGGCATGAATTTATGTCACAGGCCCCAAGTTCAAGTCCTGAGCCTTGAGTTCACATTGCAATGCTGAGACTATGGCCAAGGCTTGAGTTCAGGTCCCAAGTCCTGAGTTCAAGGCCCACACCCCAAGTTCAAAGCCCAGACCATGAGTTCAAGTCTGAGGCTCCAATTTCATGGGAGAAGCCCGGAGTTCAAATCCCAGACATGTAGCTCCAGTCTCAGGCCCAGATTTCATGCCTCAGGCCCCAAGTTTACCCCTTCAGCTTGCAATTAGAGGTCTAGGCAAGAAATTCAAGTAATAAGTCCTATATTCAAGCCCCAGGCTCTTTCAAGGCCTCAAGTTTAAGTCCCAGCCCAAGAGCTGAAGGCCAGGCTAAGAGTTCAATGCCCAGGTGAGTGTTCAGTGCTCAGGCCTTGAGTTCAAACGCCAGGCCTACGAGTAAGGCCAACGCCTGAACTGAAGTGCCAAGCCCCATGTTCGAGGCCCAGAGAGGGAGTTCACATCCCAGGCCCTGAGTTTAAGGTCCAGGTGTGGAATTCATGTCCCAGGCCAGTATTCAAGTCTAAGACCCAAGTTCAAGTTCCTAACCTCATGTTCAAGTCTGGGGCCTTGAGTTCAAGGCTCAGGCTGGTATTTCAAGTGCAAGATATGAGTTGAGGGCCCAAGCAACATGAGTTCAAGTCCCAGGCCTCATTTTCAAAACCTGGCCTTCAAGTTCAAGTCCCAGGACTGAGGAGTATAGGCAAGGTCTGAGTTCAAGTCCCAAGCCCTGAATTCAAGGCCCAGATACCCAGGTTGAAATCCCAGGCCCCGGTTTGAAGCCTGGCACTGAGTTCAAGGACCAGACACTGAGTTCAATTCCCAAGCCCCGAGTTCAAGGCTCAGACCCTGAATTAAAGGCTTAGGCATGGATTTCAAGTCCCAAGCTCCAAGTTTAAATCCAGTATCTGCTTTCAAGATGCAGTCCCTGAGTTCAAGTCCCAGGCCTCAAATTTAATTCCAGGCCTCCGAGTTAAAGGCACAGGCACGATTTTACAGCCTAGGCCTCAAGTTCAAAGTTCAAAGTTCAAGTTCAAGGGGCAGAGTTCAAAATCTAGGCCCTGACCTCAAGGCCCAGACTATGATTTTCATTTCCAGGATTTGTATCCAAGGCCCAGCCTTGATATCCTGGTCCAGGCCAATATTTCAAGTCTCCGCCCCTGAGGTCCCATACCACACCTTGAGATTAAACTGCAGTCACTCTGCTTAAGTCCCCAGCCTTGAGTTGAAATCAAATTCCCCGAGTTCCAGTCCCAAGTCTCAAATTCAACACCCAGGCCTCATGTTCAAGTGCCATGCTCTGAGATTAAGTTCCAGGACTTGAGTACAAGTCCCAGGTCTTGGCTTCAATCCCCAAACTTGAGTTCAAGTCCCAATACCCCAATTCAAGTCCTAGGCCTCGAGATCAAGTCCCAGGCCCTGAGTTCAATTCTCAGGCTCTCCTAGTCCCAGGCCATGAGTTAATAGCCCTGGGAGTATGAGCTCAACTCCCAGGTCATGAGTTCAAGTCACAGGTCTGAACTCAAAGTCCATGCCCTAGTTCAAGTGCCAGGCCCCATGTTCAAGTCCTAGGCCTGGAGTTCACATCCCAGTCCTGAATTCAAGGCTAAGTCCCAAGTTCAAGGCCAAGGCCCCAATTTTAAGAGCTGGGTTTCGAGTTCAAGTCCCAAGTCCTCTTTTCAAGGCCCATACACTGAGTTCAAATCTCAGGTTCAAAGTTCAAATCCTTGGCTCCAGTTCAAGGACTAGTCATAGAGTTAATGTCCTAGACTTCAAGTTTAAGTCCAAGGCCAAGAGTTGAAGGCCCAGGATAAGTGTTCAATCCCAGGCTGAGTGCACGAGACCCAGGACTCAAATTCAAATCCCAGGCCATGAGTCCAAGTACCAGGCTCTGAGTTCTAGGCCTGGGTTCAGAGTTCAAGGCACAGGCACTGAGTTCACAGCCTAGGCCTCAAGTTCAAATCCAAGGGCCTGAGTTTAAGTTCCAGACCCTGATCTCAAGGCTCAGGCTGTGAGTTGGAGTCCCAAGCTGTGAGTTTAAGGCCTAGCCAGGATATCCTGGTCCATACTCAGATTCCAAGGTCCAGACCCTTAGGTCATGTACCACATCCTGAGTTCAAAGTACAGTCAATGAGTTCAAGTCCTGGCCAGGAGTTCAAATCTATGGCTTCAAGTTCAAGTTCCAACCCCTTAGTTCAAGGCCCAGACCCCAAGTTCAACTCCTAGGCCCCGATTTCCTGGCCCAGCCTGTGAGTCTTAGACTTGGGCTTGAAACTCAAGGCCCAAGTGTGAACTTCAAGTCCTAAGTCCCAGGTTCAAATCCTAAACCCCACTTTCAAGGCCCAGTCACAAAGTTGGAGGCCCAGGCCTCACGTTGAAGGCCCAGGACTCAAATGAAAATCTCAGGCCCTGATTTCAAGTGCCAGGCTCCAAGTTCTAGGCCTAGGTTTGGTGTTAAAGGCATAGGCACTAAGTTCACAGACTATGCCTTGAGTTCAAATCCAAGGGCCAGAGTTTAAGTTCCAGGTCTTGACCTCAAAGTCCTGGCTCTGGGTTCAAATCCCAGTCCTGTAGATCAACTCCCAGACCCTGAGCTCAAGATCCAGGCTGTGAGATCCAAGCTCAGGCACTGTGTACAAGGCCCAAGTCCATGGCTCAATCCCAGGGCCCAGTACATGGCACAGACCCTGAGTTCAAATCTCAAGCTGTGAGTTCAAGGCCTGGACTTTGAGTAAAAGTCCCAGGCTGACAGTTTCCATCCCAGACTTCCAGTTGCAGTCTTCAAATTCAAGACCTGGGCCCTTAGTTCAAGTCCAAAACCTGGAGTGCAAGTTCCATGCCTGAGTTCTAGGCCCAGGCTGTGAGTTCAAGGCACAGGACGCAGTTCTAGGCCCATGCCTTAAGGTAAAGTCTCAGGCCTCGGGTTCAACACCCAGGACTGAGTTCAGGTACCAGGTCCAGATTGAAATCTCAGGCCTTGAGTTCATTTCCCAGACTCTGAGTTCTAGTCCTGGGTCCCAAGTTGAAATCCCAGGGCATGTCTCAAAGTTTAGCCCCTTGAGTTCCAGGCTCTGAGTTCCAGTTCCAGACTCAGAGCTGAAGTCCTGGCCCCAATTTCAAGGGACAGCCCTTATATGAAGGTCCAGGTCCCAATTTCAAGTCCCAGTGAAGGGGGGAATGAAGAGTTAAAAGTAAACCCCATTTTCAGGCAGCCCCCATTTTGTTGTCTGAGCAAACCCAGGGCAAGCTTATTAGGGCCCAGCCGGTCAAGAACTCTAACCGCCTGGGAATGCTTAACTCTAACCGCTCCTAGAATGCCTCAAACCCTGAGCCAATCAGAATTGTACACGTAATCTTGCTTGCTTGAACGCCTGATTGCTGTAACTTTGTTTTTTGGCCTTTATAAGCCTGTGTAATTGCAGCTCAGGGCTGGCTCCTAACCTTCGCTGTGTCAGTGGGTAGGACACAGCCCGGGCCACGGCCGCGCCTGAATAAAGTCTTGCCTTGCTTTTGCATTTTGAAATGTCTGAGGCTTGGTGGCCTTCTTGGTGGTTGTTTTGTGACTTGGCATAACACCAGGTCCTGGGTTCAACATCCAGATACTGAGTTCAAGGCCCAGGCCCAGAATTTAAGTTCTTCAGATCTAGCCCCAAGCCCCTAGTGTAAGGCTCAGGCTATGATTTACACTCCTAGGTCCCATGTTCAAATTCCAAGTCCAGAGTTCAATACCCAGGCTTCATGTTCAAGTGCATTGCTCTGAGTTTAAGTCCTAGGTTGAGTTCAAGTCATAGGTGTTGGGTTCAAGGCTCAGATGCTGAGTTTAAATCCCAAGGTTTGAGTTTAAATCCTAGGCCTTGAGTTCAAGGCCCATGATCCTCTTTAAAATCCCAGGCCGGAGTTTAGGTCCCCACCCCTGAACTCAGATGGGCCTAGATTTCTGGCCTGGGACTTGAACTTGGGGCCTGAGACTTCAATTTTGACCTTGGATTCAGAGGTTGGATTCAGAGCCTAGGCCTTGAACTCAAAACCTGATACTTGAACTCAGAGATTTGGCCTTGAACCCTGTGTGGACTTGAACTTGGACCAGGGCTTTGAATTCAGGCCTGGAACTCAAGCACAGGTTCTGTTCCTTGAGCTTGGGGGCCTAGGCCTTGAATTTGGGCCTAGGACTAGAACTTGTTGCCTGGAACTTGCACTCAGGGCCTTTGACCTTAACTCCAGTTCTAGGACCTAAACTCATTGCTTATGCCTTGATCTTGGAGGCTAGAATTTAAACTTTAACTTGATTTCAACACCTGAGACTTAAACAGAGGCCTTAGGATTTGATATTGGGTCGGAACTTTGAATTGATCCTGATCCTTGCACTGAGGCCTGGGATGTGAACTCAGGGCCTGGGTCTTGAACTCTCAGCCTGGTACTTCAAATCTTGGCCTGCATCTTAAACTCAAGGCCTCAGACTTGAACTCAGGGCCTGGGACATGAACTCGAGGCCTGAGCCTTGAAGTCATAACTTGGAACTTGAACTCAGAGTGTGTTACTGGATTTCAGGCCTGGGCTTTGAATCTAGGCCTGGGACTTGAACTCAGGGTCTAGGTCTTGAATATGAGGCCTGGACCTTGATGTGAAGCTTGGGCTTTAAATTTGGTGGCCCTGAACTTGATCTCAGGTACTGTGATAGGAACTTTGGGCCTAAAACTTTATCTTAGGACCTAGCCTTGAACTAGGGACCTGGGCTTTGAATTCAGGACTAGAAACTTGAGCTTGGGCTTGGGCCTTGATATGGGCCTTGGGTGGAAGCCAAACTAAGATTCAGCTCCAAAGCTCTCAGGTCCAGGGTTAAAAAGAGTGCCAAGAAGAGTAAAATAGGAAACAAGACAAAAAAGAGAACCTGAGAAATTAAACCTTGCTGCTGTCAGTGAGTACCTGGCGCCACCCAGGGGGAAGTTTGTGCACATAACTTTCTAGCAGCAGGATGGCATTTGGGAACAGAGACCTCTAGTGCCACCTGTGGGCAAGAGGAGATTTGTGCCCATCAAGGGCACCACAGCTGGTCCAGGGGGGCTCGGGGAAGTCCCATTATGCATTGAAATAATATTAAGACTATTATAGATTAAAACTTGATGGACTGAGGCAAGGAACTTGATCTAGCACAAATTCTAGGTGAACCCTTGGGATACAATGGAATAGAAGAGAAAGAAGTGTCAGTCAAAGCCAACAGAAATATTTCCATCCTCTGTGATATAAAGAGCAAACTCTTAGTGATATATACTGACTAGAAATGCTAAGTTTTCTTTTCTTTTCTTTTTGTTGTTGGTCATGGGCATGAACTCAAGGCCTAATCACTGTCTATGAGCTCTGTAGCTCAAGCGCTCTACCACTTTGAATCACAGCTCCACTGTTGGGATCTCTGGGACCCCTTCTTCCCCTATCTCCCATGGAAAATGCCTGAACCCCAAATTATGAAAGAGCACTCGGCTTTGTCTCCCACCTGAAGAAGGCAAAACATGCTCTAGTGGATCATGTTTAGCTGAGAAGAGGGTTGCCGAAAACCTCCCTGTCCCCTCTCACCTGTCAGAGGTCCGCGCAGAAAGGAAAGCTCCGGGGAGACAGTTTGATGATTGAATGGGTCTCGCCCGCCCAGGGGGCAGGCAGGATTTATTACGGTGACAAAGGCAGGAAGGGGAAGGACTTGGGGTGATTGGCTGATTGGCTAAGCCGGGCTGTTTCGGCAAGAGTGGTACCCTGGGACTCCCCCCACAGGCTGACGTCATGCCCCAATAGAACCGCCCCTGGGCTCCGGCAGCGCCATCTTTGGAGGCATCCATGTGGCCCGGAGATAGAGATGGGAGGCGGGCCAAGCCAGAACTACTCCATCAGGTTCCGGACCCGGAAGGCGTAGGAGTGGCTTCCGGCCATGCGGCCCCAGGGCAGGAAGAGGGGAGGGTCAGTTGGGGACCTTCCCTCTAGCATACAGCCAGCATCCCCACACTCCACCTCCGGTTTTTTGGTAGTTCATTGGAGATAAGGCTCTGACGGACTTTTCTGTCCAGGCTGGCATTGAACCACAAGCCAATACTGAGTTTTTCTATTATATGAGAAGTTCTTCTGTATGTCCACAGTACAAAATTCAGGACTATATAAGTCAGATGCCTGAGGTCCTTGTGCTTTTGATGTGACTATGCCAGGATTAAATTACGTGATCAGATATGCTCAGTTTCAGTGAGTGGAGTGGACAGTCCATTGTTTTTCTCTCTACTTGTCTGGTATTGTCTATCAAAGTCCAAGATGGTGTAGCAGGCCTTTAAGGTGTCTACATACCCAAACAATCTCAAGTGCTGTTTTTACTCTTGTCTGCAGAGGATAGAAGTACATTGGGACACCCAGCCTAGCTGTTTTGGGCAAGTGAAGGCTGAGTACAGTAGAAGTGCCAGACCTAAAGGGACTTCCCTAGAAGCTATCCTGAGTAGGAGTAAAACTTGAATCCAGAGATGTGCCTATTATTTGTCTGTTCCTTGTAAATGACCCTGAGGACTTAGAACATCAGTCCAGGATTTCTGCTCACCTGTTTGCTCTCTCTGTGTCTCTCTGCTACCTTCCCCACACCTCTGGCTAGCCTGCTCTGCAAGGTACCAGTTCCCATCCATATTCAGAAAGATTAAGCCAGGGGGTAGCTATTCTGTTCCCTGAGGCCTGACATTCTAATGGGGGAGAATGACTAGTCATGAGTGTGCTTAACTGAGATGAGAGGGGTTTACCACCTCCTGGATTTTCAATTCCTGGCAGTCTTTGCTGACCTCAGTGTGCATCAGCAAGACCAAATGCCACCCCTAGCATCTCTGGTTTCAGACTGGGATTTGAGGACAGAAATAGGGAATTAGTTGAAGGTTGACAGTTGAAGCAATGAAAGCTAAAGCAACCCTGCTCAGATGGTTTGTTTGGGGGGCAAGACAATGCACACCCACATGTACCCACACCTAAACACACAGACACACACACACAGCCTCCAAATCCTTCTTATGCATCTAGTCAGAATGTGAGCTGCCCCTCATGTGCTCCAACAAGCCAGGGGTGCCACTCAGAGCATCCATAGGTGGTCACACTACCTGTGGTCACCATTCCCAAGAATTTTCCTTCATCTCCCCAAGTTGCTTCTTTCTGTCTGTCTCTGGGTTAAATCAAATGGCACTCAAAAGAAGTTTTCTATATTTAAGCCCTATTTCACACATATTTGAGCATCAGAGAGGTTAAGTGAGTTGCCTAAAGGGCACAGTGGTGAAACACGGATTCCAACCCAGTTCCTTCTAAACCCAACACCTGATTCACTGCTACAATTACATTTCTTTTGTTCAGTCCTGGGGCTTCAATTCAGGACCCAGGAGCTGTCCCTGAGCTTTTTTGTGCAGGGTTAGTGCTCTACCACTTGGATCACAGATCCACTTCCGCTTTTGGGTGCTTAATTGAAGATAAGCACTTCACTGACTTCCCTGCCCCAGCTGACGTCAAACCATAATCCTCAGATCTCCACCTCCTGAGTAGCTAGATCCATCAGTGACTAGTTGCGCAATTGCATTTTAATTTCATACACAAGTAACCACCAAGGGCCTATTTGGGGCACTAAACCTTCTCCACATAAGCTTCTTTGCTTTTTCTGGTCAGCCAAAGCCAGCCAGCAACTTGACAGAACTTTCACTCCATTATCCTCAGAATCCTTTCCAGCCTCCTCTGCCATCAGCCTTCTTTCCTCCAGGCCCTGTGCCATTGTCTAGGAAACGTCCTCCTGAGCTTTCAGGGGTTTCCTTCACAACCTGTTTCTCTGTCCATTTCATCTTGCCACCTCCTTATCCTCTCCCACATAAAATGCCATCTCCTGTTACTGTGCACTCATCCCATGTGAGCCTGTGGCCTCCAAGAGCAGTTTGAATGTCTCCTCACAGCCTTCCAAGTCAGGGACAGATGCACATCCTCTGACCCCTTGTAGTACAATGACTCACACTTGTCCTTCTCTTGTACTCTGGCATTCAGTAGTGCAACAGATTGTGTGTGTGTGCATATGTGAATCAGGGTCTACCTCTTACCTGTTTCTGGCATGTATATTTGGGTGTGTGGCTTGGATTACAGAGAGCTCTGTTAATTGCTCTTCTCAGTTTCACAGAACCTCATCATCACAGTCCATGAAGGTCATTCTGCCTTGTATCCCCTGCCCTCTTCCTCCTGTTTGTCTCTGCATGCTCAGTGACTAACAAAGGACAAAAGGTGCACAGTAAATTTGTCTTGGACCAGCAGGTGGGTCCATCATACATGCTATTTATCATCATATCAATCACACATTCTATTTACTCTGCTCGCTCTTTGCAGATTCCATTGCAAAGTGGAGAAGGGTCTGGTTTAGCCAGTGCAGCTATGAAATGAGTACTTGGCAAAGATCTGAGGTGGATATGGTGCTGTATGAGGACAGAAGCAAAAGGGCAAGTTTAAGTATAGCCTGAAGTTATTAGCACTGAGACATTGGAGAGAGGAATAGACAGAGAGAAGAGAGAGAGAGAGAAGAGAGAGTGCTAGGCAGTGGTGTCTCACACATGTAATTCTAGCTACTTGGGAGGGTGAGATCTGAAGACATGAAAATCATGGTTGGAAGCCAGTCTGAGCAGAAAAGTGTTCAAACTCTAGCATGCCCAATGACTTTAAAAGAAAAAGAGAGTGGAAGGGAAAGGAAGATGGGCAGGGAAGAGAGGAAGGGAGGAGAGAAGTGAGGGAGGGAGAGAGAAGAGAAGAAGGAAGGAAGGGAAGGAGGGAGAAAAGGGGAAGAAGGAGGGAGAAAAGTGGAAGGAAAGGGAAGGATGGAGAAAAAGCAAACAGAATGACAGGGAGGGCTCTGTTGTTTGAAGACCTGCCTGCAGTGAAAACAAATGAAAAGCAATTTCTGCCTCGATGGCAGAAAACCTGAAAACCAGTTCTGTCCAACAAACCCAAGATGAGACTCTTATCCTTTAGTCCCAAAGAACACTGTTCTCCCGATAAGTCACCTGAGAGGCACAGCCATCTTTGGCAGCTGCTGCTGTTGCCCACGGGTCATTTGGAGGTGTCTCCTGTGGACACCGAATGTGTGGAATGCTTCTCTAGAGAACTTCACCAATCATCCACAAAACCACTGATAAGGTTCTGAGTTCACAGCAGCCTTTGGCACAAAATCCCTATGACAGATTATAAAAATGTCACAATTGTTTATCTTTGCCTGTATCATTTACCATGTGACTCTTTTTGGCCAATGAGGTGCTAGGAAAATAGTATACAAGCTTGAAATCAAGATACATACAGGTTCCTTTCTCTTGATGCCTCTTTCTCTGCCAGAAGAGCAAGCCCCAAATACCCTACTAGGGTACAAAAGACCAGTTGAACACAGTTTAATCACCCAGATAGCTCATATGAGGCCACCCTAGGCTGGCATGACCAGCTGTACCCTAGACAGCTGAGTGACCTCAGCCAAGTTCACTGACAGCAAATGCCATCAGCTCAACCCTTTAAAACTCAAGCTCAACAACTGCTGACATCCCTGAGGTTTGGGGAATTGTGTCTTTTACAGGAATGCTGTACCAATTGAGAGCTGACTCAATTACCCACACATATTTTCACTGATCTGAGGTGTATGGGCCAAAGTGCCCTAAAGAACAAAAAGGAATGTGTATTAGGGGTCTGAAGGTATTAACCCATGGGGACCCACACAAAAGTATTCGGTAGTGTCAAGGTTCCTGGAACAAGTGAGGAGCCTCCAGGAAACCACTTGAAAAAAGGACACCATGTTAACTGCTGCATCTTTGCTCCTTCGACAGTGATTAGACTTTATATTTGTCAAGAATCTCTAATGGGATTGCCAGATTCACTGACATTTTTCATTCTGTACAGATGACCCCATTCCAAAGTTATACTACTCCAGTTAAGCACATTAACCTATTTAAGCCACAAGCATATTCCACCCACCCCCTTTCCATCAGAAATGCCAGATGCCCCCTGAATATCTAGGGACACCTGCTAGACTCATGGACAATTATTTAGGAAATCTATTAACAGACTACTGTGAAACTCAGCCATTACCTCTGGGATTCTGGGCACTGGGGACATAAATCAAGGCATGCATTTGCCATCCCTATACCCCAACACACATTACAATAGAAAGACTGGTCTTTTCGATCTAAAAATAGAATTTGCAAATGTTCAGAGACTACTTGTCATTACTTCTCTGAATATGTGCAGAGAGTATACTTTTAAGTGCTAATGTCTAAAAGTGTCTCCAGACTCATAAGAGTAATAGCTCTGTCAGGCTGAAGCACACCCAGTCATTGTCCTTGATACCACTAACTGGCTTACTGAGAGCCTCATGATGCCATTCGATGTTGGGGTCTCAGGCCCCTGCACTCTCCCGGCCTGCAGGAGAGATGGGAAGCTCGCCCCAACCAAGGTGGGCCAAGAAAGGTGAAGGGTCGATGGACTGCCCACACCCAGCCCTCCCTCGCCGGAGGACAATCAGACAGAGTCCAGGTGTCAGCGCATGCCTCACTTTATTGAATGAGCTCTGCTCTTAAATAGGTCAGAGAGTGGCAGAAAAGGGAGGGTGTACATGCACCTATCTAGGGACTGTGAAGGGAGGCCTGAGCTGCCCATCAAAGGAGGAGGGCTGAGGGAACAATCCTAAGAGGTGGCCTAATTCTACATCACAGCCCACAGGACTGCTTCCAGGTTCATCACCAGGCACCTTCTTAGCCATACATGGTCCTAAGGCTGGGAGGCGGGGCCAGCTAAAACCACCTTTCTGGGTTCTGGCGTAATAGCCACACGTGGCCTCAGGGCCAGGAGACAGGTGGGGCCAACTAGGACCGCCTTTCTGAGTTGAGGGGCCAGCTGGGACCTCCTCTTCTGATGTAAGGCATCTGGGAATGCCCCACATCTCCCCCTTTTGTTTTTAGTAGCAGGTGGCCCCCCTACTTGAGAGTGTGCCTGTATTAGGTTGCCCCCTCCTCTGGAGATCTTACCCATCATTGATTACCACTCTAGCTCTTCAGGCAAACCTACCTGCAGGTCTTGCCAGCCCAGTGGAAGAACTCTGGTTGGGGGTGGGGAGGGGTTGACACTCAAGAGGAGGCCCTGTTATTTTTTGCCTCATGCCTGTACACCCTGATAGGCTGCACATTCTGGTAGGGGCCATGGCCAACCTCATAGGGTTCCCAATTGGCTAAAAGCAGCATATTGCTGTCAGATCACCATTAACTGGACAGCTCTGGCTCATTGCCTAAGAAATAGGGGAAGCCTATTAACCACGTGAGGGTCAAGTGTAAACACAGAGGCAAATGTAAACACAAAGATCAAGGGGGATCTCTCCCACAAGGGGGAGAAGGTGAGGGAGCCACCCATTTAGCTCAGTCTAGGGAAAATTGGAGTTCAGTCTGTTTCGGTGCCTCTCAGGATAATGCAAGCAGTGTCCCCCTTCTCTGGCAGTGAGGTAGAAGCAGACAGAGTCCCCCTTCTCTGGCAGTGAGGTAGAAGCAGGTCCAGGCCATGGCGATTATGGAGTTCTATGGCAGCCAAGGTGCTAGCAACTTTAATGCATATTATTAGTCGACAGTTTATTGTAAACGTGAAGCAAGGTGCCAAAACCCTCAACGCCTATTCCTCCCACAACGGGAACCCCTATGCTCAACAACAGGGGAAAGGCAAAAGGAAAACAGTGCAAACTCCATTCCAGTTCTTTGGCAAAGCTGTAGGCAGTATTGCCACAGCAAAACATTGCGCCATAAAAGATGTCGAGGTAGCATCCAACATGGCAGTAGGGCCGGGTAACTGGAAGAAAGGGCGGCTGGCTGCATCCATTTTTGTCTACAATTGCTGATACACACAAGCAGGTTTCCCATATTTCCAGGAAGGATCAGGAAGAAATCCACCATGGTCTTTTTCATTCCTAGAGAGAACAAATAAGGAAGCATACCTCAAGAGGGGGTGCTCTTGGGTAGTTATTCTGGTGAACAGTATTCTAGCAGGTATCCAAATTGGGCTTGGTTCCCCAATCGGGAAAACACATCCCAAGTCCCTTCCCACGCTAATAAGCGGGTCAGGATCTCACCATGATCCAGTAAGAGGTTCCTTCTATCGGACTTCCACCTTTAAATAAGGTGTCTGATTTGACCAATGCCTCTGAAAAACCATCAGAGGTTGGTCTTTGGAAAAATTTAAAATATTTAATGTAAGCATGACTGTCCTTAACTTGTCATGGGGCTGCTTCCCCTTCTTGCTTCAATAATTGGTCCTTTAGGGTCTTATTATGGCTCTCAATTATTACTTGACCCCTTGGATTGTACGCTATTCCATTGGTGTGTTTAATATTCCATATTTGAAAAAGTGTTTGCAATGCTTTGCTTATAAAGCAAGGCCCATTGTCTGTCTTTACCTGTAGGGGTATCCCTAAGATGGCAAAGCATTGTAAGAAATGGCTTTCACCATGCTGGGCCCTTACACCTGAATGGGCAGTTGCCCAACAAGCATGTGAGTGGGTGTCTATGGACGTAAATATATATTTTAATTTTCCAAAGGGAGCACAGTGGGTTACATCAGTTTGCCAGATAACATCAGGCTTAAGGCCTCTGGGGTTTATTCCAGGAGATTGCAGAGGTGGGACTTGCAGAAATGGCATACATGATTTGCATGTCCTTATGATCTTTTTAAATTCCTTTATAGGAACCAGGGGGAATCTTTGATGTAACCCTCTACAGTTTAAATGCGTAAGCTCGTGAAGTCCTTGAGCCATTTGAAAATTATGAGGCTGTGCAGTGTCTATGGCTATAATAGTCCCATTGGTAGCCAACTGATCAGACATTTGGTTCCCTCGGGCCAAATTTCCAGGCAGCTCCTGGTGTCCTCTAAGATGCTGTAAAAAGATGGGCTCAGCGCATTCCTTTAGTAAAGATCGGACTTAGATCATTAAAGGAGTAATTGAATTTTTATCTAGTTTAATGTACGAGGACACGTAACAAATTAACTACATACAAACTGTCAGAAAACAGGTTCATCAGCTGCGGGACATGGGTTAGTGCCAGGGCAACTGCATACAGCTCGTTAAACTGTGTAGAACCTGTAACTGGCTCAAAGTAGTGGGTGCCCTCTTTTCTATTGGCGGGGGGGGGGGGTGGAGTATATCACCGCAGCAGATCCTAATTTTCCTTCATCAGTAAAAATATTTACAGCTTTAATAAGAGGTTTGGTAGAGAATAGTATGGGTGGAGGCCACTGTAACCTCGCATATGAGGTCACCCATCTTGAAGTGCCATAATGGCAGTCCAACTTCCCCATGAAACCCTCTAAGGCATTAGACACCTGATTATGGTTTCTTTTGACCCACTCAAAATCTGACAACCGGTAGGGAATAACTAGCACATAAGGATCCGGCTCATAATGTCTCAGGGAAATATCCCTGTCCTTAATTACCAGGTCAGCTAGCTGGTTTAGCTGGTAGTAAACCCTGGGAGCCCCTCCTACTGATGCATGCATCCATTAGTGAGGCTTGCCTGCCTGAGTAATGGCAGCTGAGGAAAGCACTGAGCTGGGAAGGATTCAAAGACAAAGGGGGCATTCGGACCTATAACAAGCCAATTGTGGCATATTTAGGGCTGTCTGAATTTTTTGAAATTACTTGATGGAGTTATTGTAATAACAGTGGGGGCTTTATCCTTTAAAGAGTCATAAGAGGAAGCAGATCTTCTGTAGGCAGGTGAAGCCAAGGCCTTAACCAGTTAATCTCACCTAATAGTTTGGTAGCTCCACCAAAGTATAGGTGCCATCAAATCAAATCATATCATATTATTTAACCTTACCAGCAGGTGTTAGAGAGCACCAATGAATAACAATCAAGAGGTCAAAGGGTCAGGACAGTATTCAGCTGCTTCCATCTGGAATCAGCAGGCCTCGTTAGTCATGTGTGATGGAGGCAGGCAGGAGAGATGGTTTGGACACATCCTGCTGGGTTGCCTGCAAATTTCTATACAGACTGGTTAAAGATATTAGTTTGGGAGCAGACTGTGGAGGCAGCTTCCTGTAGCCTCGGAATGCCACAGTCCACGCAGCTAACACACATGTCGATGTGGATCCTATAGAGCAAAATATTAATCATGGGTCAGGAAAATCGAGGTTAGTAGACACATTTGCTCACTCGCTCCAAAATGACTCTGGTCCCTTGATCCTATAGAGTTTATGAGAGCACAGGAGAAAAAAATGGAGAAGTAAAATCTTAGTCTATACCAAAGAATTGTCAGGATCAGATGTACATTTGACTTTTAGCATAGATAGACATAAAAAATAACACACTGTGAAGTGACAAACTTTGAAATCAGGCTCCATTTTACCACATGAACCCCATTTTACCACGCGAACCCCACTTTACCATGCGAACCTGAGATAAGCAGGCCCTGTGAGCAGACCCAGGACAAGCCCATTAGGGCCCAGTCGGTCTAGAACTCTAACCACTGGGAATGCTTAACTCTGACCACCCCTAGAATCGAACCCTGAGCCAATCAGATTTGTACCTGTATCCTAATCTTGCTTGCTTGAACACCTGATTGTTGTAACTTTGTTCCTTGCCTTTATAAGCCCTGTGTAATCACAGCTCGGGGCTCCCTCCTAACCTCCGCTGTGTCGGTGGGTAGGACGTGGCCCGAGTTGCAGCTCGCTTAAATAAAGTCTTGCCTTGCTATTGCATTTCGGAATGTCTGAGTCTCAGTGGTCTTCTTGGTGTTGGTTTCACGAGTTGGCACAACAACTGATTTTACATAGTTATACTTATACCACATGCTGCATATTTGAACCTTTTGGAGTTTTTCTTAGACACATTTGCTTGTACCCAAACATGATCAGTTTGGATTTAAAACCTGGTGGGTTTTTTCCTGTTTTTTGTATTTCTTCTTTTGGCTTGGAGTCTGGTGATAAGAGTCAGGATTGCCTCCAGGATGTTTATTGTGACCCCACCCACAGGCTGCAAAGAATTAAAGTAAGTTAAAATAGTAGTTTAAAAGGCAAGTATTTTTAAACCATGATGCTAGTTTTTACATGATTTACCAACAGACAGACAGCAGACATACAGACAGTTGTGCACAAGCTTTGGTGCTCGCTTAGAATTTTTTTTCTTTTTCTTTTTCTTTTTGAATTGGTCATGTAAGTTTCCTGGAATTCCAGTGGCAAAATGATATTATTTTTGCCCATATTTTAGAATTATGTGGTGAGTTAGAAAACAAAAACTTTTCCTAGGAAACAAAAATTTTTACAGATTATCTGCCAAATGAAGAAGCCACATTTTGAGAAAACAGTTCAGCTCCAATGCGGGGCTGAAGTGGGATGCTATGACCAGAGAAGGTCCAGGAGATGGAAGACAAGACATGAACAGAACACAGACACAATGGCAGCGGAGCTGGCCAGAGCTTCAACTGGCTCGGAGCAAGAAAACTTTGCTCTCCGGCATTTGAATTGCAAGGTACATTTGAATTGCAAGATACATTGAATTGTAAGGCCACAGTTGCAGACTTTAGGGTGGGGGTCAGGGTTCCCAGGAGCACAGCCTCCACAAATTTGGCATGCCCATTATCTGGGGCATAGGTGGGAGGCACTTGCTAAAACCCATTCTATTGTCCACCACAAGGTCAATGCTAGAGAAAACTTAGGATTTTAGCCAACAACAAGCAGAATTCAACCGAACCTCCAAACTTAGCAAAGGTTAACAACAAGAACAGAAAACCTTCCTTTGTGTCTTTCAAAGCAGATGTTAAGCAAATAAGCCCATCTCCTCCTGGGCGGTGAGGGGGCTGTCTCCCTTCCATCCAAGACATTCCTCAGCAAATGCTTCCCAGGCTGAGTCACGCTTCAAGGTCATCTCAGAAGCAGGAGGAGTGGGAGTCTTAAAGGGGCCTTTACTGTCCCCAGGCCCCCAACGCCTGGGGAGAAACAGGTCTTGAGGGGGGATAGCGTCGGGTAAACCCCAAGAGGGAGGTCCTCTCCCAAGTTAATTTCCCTCTTCCTCATCACCCCTTTTATGCACAGGTCCGCGATAGATGGTAGGGAGCCTCTGGTGGAGGAGGGCTGATGAGATGGCAGAGGCCAACCCCCTATGCCTTACTTATCTGCCACATGTCCCGGGACTAACGTGCTTGGCCCAGGACCCAGAGGATCAGGCCAAGGCTTATCTATGGGCTCATTGGAGTGTGGCATTGAGCCCCTCTCCTCCTGGGCAGTGGGAGGGTTGTCTCCTTCCCACCAAGGACGTTCCTCCACAGATCCTTCCCAGGCCCAGATGCTCCCCCTTAGGGGGCCTGGGGAAAAGCAAGACTTAAGGGCCAAGAGGATTAGGAAGACTACAAGAGGGAGCTCCTCTCCCAAGTTGAATTCCCTCCTCTTCACCTCCTGCTCTACAAGGTTCCAAGTAACCCAGCTAAGAAGATTAGTGTCTGCCAGGCAAGGCACGGCGCACGTCAAGGTTTACCATATGCTTTTGGCCTGGGAGTCTGAGATGTCTAAGCCTATGCTTTGAAGCAAGTACCTCAGCATCCTTAGTGCCAGATCATCATGCTGCATTTGAGATTGCCCCATCTTTTCTGGGGATACCCTTATCTCTCAGAACTAGCTTGACATGGCTCACCAATAGCTTAAACCTATGCTTCCTCCTGCCCCACGTTGGGAGCCAGATGTCAGGGGTATCAGCCCCCAGCACTCTCCTGGCCTGCGGGAGAGACAGGGAAGCTCGCACTGACCAAGGTGGGCCAAGAAAGGAAAAAGGTCAACAGACCGCCTGCACCCAGCCCTCTGTCACTGGAGGACAATCAGACGGAGTCCGGAAGAGATGTCAGTGCACGCCTCACTTTATTGAATGAGCTCCGCTCTTAAAAAGGTCAGAAAGCAGCAGGAAAAGAAGGGGTATACATGCACCTATCTAGGGACTGTGAAGGGAGGCCTGAGCTGTCCATCAAACATGGAGGGCTGAGGGACCAATCCTAAGAGGCGGCCTAATTCTACATCACAGCCCACAAGACCACCTCTGGGTTCATCACCAGGCACCATCACTAGGGCCACACGTGGTACCAAGGCTTGGAGGCGGGGCCAGCTAGAACCGCCTTTCCGGGTTCCGTGTAATAGCCACATGTGCCCCCAGGGCTGGAAGACAGGCAGGGCCAACTAGGAACGCCTTTCTGGGTTGTGGGGCTGGCTGGGGCTTCCTTTTCTGATGCAAGGCATGCAGAAATGCCCCACGATTAACAGATGAAAAGAAGCATCATTAACAGATGAAACCCTATCTTGGAAGACAAATTTGCTTGCATCCCCATTTATTCAGCCCTAAGCTTCTGGGCATCAGCTTGGCACTGAGGGGGCAGTCCTGAGAGGCCGCCTCTTCTCCCACCCTGGGGCTGCGTGGCTGTTAGCCACTCCTACTTTTTCCCTGGGTCCAGAACCAGAAAGGCAGCTCTATCCAGCCCCACCTCCCATCTTGGAGCACGTGTAAGCCAAGAATGGCATCAGGCAGAACCCAGACGGTGGTCCTGTGGGATGTGACATTAGCCTGTGGAGGAGGTTCTGAGATGCCACCCTTGGATGGACAACCCAGGTCAGCCTGTCACTAGAGTCTAGCTAGCCACTCCAGATCCCTCCCCTTCCTGCCACCATTACTGTCATATAAACCCCTCCTCTGATTAAATAGGCAGAGATCCAAGAACGCTCATGTGTCCTGTGTCCTCTTTTAAGCGCAAGAGGGGGGGAGGGGCATCATCGCATCTACACACAATCCAAGGCTTTCACGGGGGGCCGCACCCCAGCTGTTCCACCTGCAGGACGGGGCGGAACACGCACGAGGGTGACAGGGTTCCACAATTGGTGCCATAATGTGGGGTGAAGAGCCCACAGGAAACGTAGATTTTGAGCTACCAGTAAGCCATTGGATCATATTCTCCGGGTGTTTAGTCCCCGCATCGGTAGGGAAGATGGGGCAGAGCCAAAGTAGATAAACCAACTCGTCTTTTAAGATTCTGAGGTTCACGATCCAAAATACCGGATTGGACTTTTCGGACACTCAGGCCAAAAGCTGGAAGACATCAGAACATACTGCTGGCCTTTTTAAACTGGCTTCTGGAGAAAAGAACAGATTTTCCATTTCTTGAGGGGATGAGCTCACATGTGGCTCCAGAACGCATGGCTTCACGGCAAGTGGGGCAGGCGATGCAGGTCCCATGGCCAGTGCGGTGGAGATGCAGGAGAGGCGCTGTGGGCGGCAGCAGCAGTGGTGGTGGCAGCGGGCAGGAACTGACTGGCTCCCCAATCTGACCCTAGCCCAGTGGCGTGTGCCGTTTTTTGGTGTGGCCTGTCCCTGCTCCCTCCCCCTGCTTCTGAGGCCTAGGAAATTTGCTGGCCTACCTACCTACCTAACACATTGCTGGCTAATCTGCTTTGAAAGAGACAAAAAGGCTTTAGATTTTGTTATTGATGTTTGATAAGTTTGTGGATTCACGTAAATTCGGAGTTTTTGGTGAACAAAGAAAAGAGAGATGTCTTGCTATGAGCCTGAATCTGTGAAAATTTTTGCTTCCTAGGAAGAGTTTTGTTTTTTAACTGACCACGTGGTTCTAAAATATGGGCAAAATAATATCATTTTGCAACTGGAATTCCAGAAAACTTACATGGCCAATTCAGAGATTTTTCTAAGCACGCCCAAAAACCATGTGCACAACCGTTTGTCTACACTGGCCTGTCACACTTATCAGTCCACCCACCACTGCACCAAGGGCCTGTCACCACATCCAGACCACCTAATACAGCACCACGAGCCTGTCATCTCCAGACAACACTCCACTGCACTACAAGTCTGACACACCTGTAGACCATCTAACCAATGCACCACGAGACCCGTCAACCCCTGCAGACCACCCACCACTACATCATGGGCCTGTCACCATCTCCAGATCACCCAGCACTGCACCACAAGCCTGTCACCACCTCTAGATGGTCAACCAGTGCACTAAGGGCCTGTGACCCTCACCAGATCATCCACCACTGCACCACCTGCCTGTCACGATCTCCAGACAACCCACCACTGCACAATGGGCCTGTCACCCTATGTAGACAAACTACCACTGCACTACTGGCCAGTGACAATCTCCATACCACCCACCACTGCACATCGGGCCTGTCTCCCTCACCAGACCACCCACCTCTGCACCACGGGTCTGTCACCACCTCCTGATGACCCACCACTGCTCCATGGGCCTGTCATCTCCAGACCACCATCCACATCAGAACAGGCCTATTCCTCCTGCACACCACAAACCACTGCACCATGTGCCTGTCACTGTCTCCAGACCACCCACAACTGCACCACGAGAATGTCACCAACTCCAGACCAACCCTCATTGCACCATAGGGCTGTCACCATCTCCACAACACCCACCACTGCATCATGGGCCTGTCACCCCCTGCAGACCATGCACCACTGCACCACAGGCTAGTCACCACCTGCAGACAGACATCAGTGCTCCACAAGCCTGTCACCATCATTGCAGCACGGGCCTGTCATAAACTCCAGTCCTCCAACCACTGCACCACAGACTTCTGACCATCTCCAGACCACCCACCATTGAATCACAGGCCTGTCACACTCACCAGACCACCCATCCAACACCATGGGCCTGTCTCTATCTCCAAACCACCCACCACTGCACCATGGGCATGTCATCTCCAGACCACCCACCACTGCACCACGAGCCTGTCACCACCTCCAGACCATCTAACCAGTACACTATAGGCCAGTCACCATCTCCAGACCACCCACCACAGCAATACAGCTATCACCACCTGCAGACCATCTAACCACTTCAGCATTGGCCAGTCACTACCTGCAGACCACCATCCACATCAGCATGGGCCTGTCCCTCCTACACACCACAAACCACTGCACCATGGGCCTGTCAACCTCATCAGACCAACCACCACTGCACCACGGGCCTGTCACACTAACCAAACCATCCACCACTGCACCACGGGCCTTTCAACACCTGTAGACCACCCATAACGGCACCACATGCTTGTCACCATCTCCAGACCAATCACCACTGCTCCACAGGCCTATGACCACACTAGACCACCCACCCCTGCACCATGGACCTGTCACCATCTCCAGACCAACCATGACTGCACCACGGGACTGTCAACACCTTTAGACTACCCACCAGTGAATCATGGGACTGTCACCACCTCCAGACCAACCACCACTGCAGCAAAGGCTTGTCACCCTCCTCAGACCACCCAGCACTGCACCACGAGCCTATCACCACCTCCAGAAAACCTACTACTTCACCACGAGCCTGTCATCTCCACACCTACCAACACTGAACCAGGGTACAGACACCACCTGCAGACCATCTAACCAGTGCACCAAGGGCCTTTCACCCCCTGCAGACGACTCACCGCTGCACCACAGGCCTGTCACCATTTCCAGCCCACCCACCACTGCACCACAGGCCTTCCACCAGCTCCAGACAACCCACCATTGCACCATGGAACTTTCACCATCTCCAGAACACCCGCCTCTGCACCATGGCCCTCTCACCCTCCCCAGACCACCCAGCTCCTCACCACAAGCCTGTCTCCCCCTACACACCACCCACCACTGCACCACGGGACTGTCACCATCAACAGACCACCCACCACTGCAACACGGCCAGTCACCATCTCCTGACCACCCACCATTGGACCTTGGGACTGACACCACCTCCAGACCAACCACTACTGCACCATGGGCCTGTCACACTCACCAGGTCATCCACCACTGAACCACAGGCCTGTCACACTCCACAGACCACCCACCACTGCACCAGGGAACTTTCACCATCTCCAGAACACCTGACACTGCACACGAGCCTGTCACCATCTCCAGACCACCCACCACTGCAACACGGGCATGTCAACAACTCCAGACCTCCCACCACTGCACCATGGGCCTCTCACCATCTCCAGACCACCCACTACTACACCACTGGCCTGTCACCCTCACCAGACCACCCATCCCAGCACCACGGGCCTGTCACCATCTCCAGACAACCCACCACTGCACCATGAGCCTGTCATCTCCAGACCTCACAACACTGCACCACAGGCATGTTACCACCACCAGACTACACACCAATGAACCACGGACCTGTCACCCCTGCAGACCACAATCCACTGCACAAGGGGGCTGTCATCCTCATCAGACCACACATCACTGCACCACAGGCGTGTCACCACCTCCAGACCATCTAACCATTGCACCATGGGCCAGTCACCTCCTCCAGACCGCCCACCACAGCACCACGGGCCTGTCTCCCCTTGCACACAACCCAGCACTGCACCATGGCCTGTCACCCTCACCAGACCACCCACCACTGTACCACAGACCTGTCACCACCTGTAGACCACCCTCTATTGCATCACGGGCTGGTCACCATCTCCAGACCACCCACCAATGAACCATGAGTATGTTACCACCTCCACAACTTCTACGCCGACACCACGGGCCGCTCACCATTTCCAGACCACCCACCACTGCACCATGGGCCTATGACCACACTAGACTGGCCACCCCTATACCACAGGACTGT
This sequence comes from Perognathus longimembris pacificus, assembly GCF_023159225.1. NCBI lineage: Eukaryota > Metazoa > Chordata > Mammalia > Rodentia > Heteromyidae > Perognathus > Perognathus longimembris. Next base: position 77,003 of record NW_025956738.1, on the reverse strand, counting down.
TACCACCTCCAGAGTACCCACCAGTGAACCACGGGACTGATAACATCTCCAGACCACAGACCACCGCAACAAGGGACTGTCACCACCTCCAGACCACCTACTACTTCACCACAGGCCTGTCATCTCCAGATGTCCCAAAACTGTACCATGGACCTGTCACTACCTGCAAACCATCTAACCACTGCACCACGGGCCTTTCACTCCCTGCAAACCACACACCACTGCACCACGGGCCTGTCACCCCCTGCAGACATCTCACCACTGCACCATGGCCCTTCACCATCTCCAGCCCACCTACCACTGTACCACGGTCCTGTCACCACCTCCAGACAACCCACCAATACAGCACAGCCTGTCACCCTCTGTGGGGATGCTGACTGCATACATAGAGGGGCAGTGCACCACTGGCCGGTCACCACCCCAGATCATCCACCATTGCACCACGGCCCTTCTCCCTCATCAGAACACCCACTAATGCAAAACGGGGCCATCACCCCTAACTGACAACCTAATAATGCACCACGGGCCTGTTATCTCCAGACCACCCATCACTGCACCACGAGCCTCTCACCGACCACCCACCACTGCACCACGGGCCAGTCACCCTCCCCAGACCACCCAAAATTGCACCACAGGCCTTTCACCTGCACCACGGGACTCTCACCCTCCACAAACCACCCATCACTTCACTACGGGCCTGTCTCCCCCTGTAGACCACCCACCACTCACCAGACTACAAACCACTGCACCACAGGCCTGTCACCATCTCCAGTCCACCCACCACTGCACCACGGGCCTTTCACCATCTCCAGACCAGCCAAAACTGCTCCATGACCTGTCACCACCTTCAGACCATCCACCACTGCACCACAGGTCTTTCATGCCTGCAGACCATCTAACCCCTGCACCACGGGACATCAACCCCTGCAGACCACCCACCACTACATCACGGGCCTGTCACCATCTCCAGACTACCCAGCACTGCACCACAAGCCTGTCACCACCTCTAGACCATCAACCACTGCACCACGGGACTGTGATCCTCACCAGACCATCCACCCCTGCACCATGGGCCTGTCATCTCCAGACCACCCACCACTGCACCATGGGCCTAACACCCCCTGCTGACCACCCACCACAGGCCTGTCACCACCTCCAGACCACCCACCACTGCAGCATGGGCCTCTAACCATCTACACACCATGCGCCACTGCACCACAAGCCTGTCTCCCTAACCAGACCACCCACCACTGTATCACGAATCTGTAATCCTCAACAGACCACCCACCACTGCACTACAGGCCTGTCACCCTTGCAAAAAACCCACCAGTGCACCACAGGATTGTCACCACCTCTGTACCACCCACCACCATACCACAAGCCTGTCACCCCCTGCAGACGACCCACCACTACACCACGGGGCTTTGTCTCCCTCTCCACACCACCCACCTCGGCACCACTGGCCACTCACCCTCACCAGACATCCTACAACTGCACCTCAGTCCTGTCACCCCCTGCAGACCACCCAGCACTGCAACACGGGCCTGTCATCTCCAGACCACCCACCATTGCACCACAAGCCTGTCACTCCCTGCAGACCAACCAGAACTGCACCAAAGCCCTATCACCATCTCTAGACCACGCAACACTGCACCATGAGCCTGTCACTATCTCTAGAATACCCACCACTGCACCACGGGCTTGTCACCACCTCCAGACCACCTACTGTTGCACCACAGGCCTGTTGCTCTCTCCAGATCACCCAACTTGCACCACTGGCCTGTCACCACTTCCGGAAGACCCACAACTGTACCACAGGCCTATCACCACCTCCAGACTACCCAGCAAAGCAACAGGAGCCTGTCAACCCCTGCAGACCACCCACCATTGGCATCATGGGCCTGTCACCAACTCCAGATTACCCAACACTACAACACAGGCCTAAACCCTCACCAGACTATCCACCAATGAACCATGGGCCTGTCACCACCATGCAGACCACCTACTACTGCACCACGGGCCTGTCATCTCCAGAACACCCACCACCTCACCACGAAATTGTCACCACCTCCTGGCCATCCACCATTGCACCACGGGCCTTTCACACCCTGCAGACCACCTCTTACAGCACCACGGGCCAGTCACCATCTCCAGACCACCAACCACTGCACCATGGGCCTGTCACCCTTACCAGATCATCCACCACTGAACCACAGGCCTGTCACCATCCCCAGACCACCACAACTGCACCACAGGTATTTAACCATCTGAAGAGCACCCACCACTGCACCACAGGCCTCTCACCCTCCCAGACCACCCATCACTTCACCATGGGCCTGTCTTCCCCTGCATACCACCAAACACTGCACCACGGGTCTGTCACCCTCACCAGACCACAATACACTGCACCAGAGGCCTGTCACCTTCTCCAGTCCACCCACCACTGCTCCACGGGCCTGTCACCATCTCCAGACCAGCCAACACAGCACCATGGCCTGTCACCACCTTCAGACCACCCACCACTGCACCACAGGCTTGTCACCATGTCCAGACCACCTAATACAGCACCATGGGCCAGTCCTCTCCAGACCACCCTCCACTGCACCATAGGTCTGTCACACCTGCAGACCATCTAACCACTGCACCATGGGAATGTTAACCACTGCAGAACAGCAACCACTACATCATGGGCCTGTCACCATCTCTAGACCACCCAGCACTGCACCACAAGCCTATCACCACCTCTAGACCATCAACCAAGGCACCCTGGATTGGTGATCCTCACCAAACCAGCCACCAGTGCACCACAGGCCTGTCACCACCTCGACATCACGCGCCACAGCACCACATGCCTGTCACCATCAGCAGACCACCCACCACTGCACCATGGGCCTGTCACCATCTGCAGACCACCCAAAACTGCACCATGGGTCTGTCACCGCCTCCAGAAATTCCAACACAGCAGCATGGTCCTCTAACCATCTACAGACCACCCACCACTGCACCACGAGCCAGTCATCCTCTCCAGATTAATCACTCCTCCACCATGGGCCTGTCACCATCTACAGACCACGCACGACTGCACCACAGGCCTGTCACCATCTCTTGACCACCCACCACTGCACCACAGGCCTGTCATGCTCCCCAGACCACTGACCACTGCACCACCAGCCTGTCACCCCATGTAGACAAACCACCACTGCACCATGGACATGGGCCCATCTCCATACCACCAACCACTGCACCATGGGCCTGTCTCCCTCTCTAGAATACCCACCACGGCACCACGGACCTGTGACTACCTCCAGAGCACCCACCACTGCAACACAGGCCTGTCACAATCTCCCAACCACCCACCACTGCACCACGGGCCTGTCACCCTCACCAGACCACAAACCAATGCACTATCAGCTTGACACCCGTGTAGACAAACCAACACTGCACCATGGGCATGGGCCCATCTCCACACAACCCACCACTGCACCACGGACCTGTCACCATCTACAGACCACCCACCGCTGCACCACGGGCCTGTCACCACCTCTAGACCACCGACCACTGCACCACGACCTGTAACCACCTCCAGAGAACATAGCACAGCACCACGGGACTGTCACCATCTCCAGACCACCCATGACTACACCACAGGCCTGTCACAATCTCCCGACCACCCACCACTGAACCATGGGCCTGTCACCATCTGCAGACCACCCACAACTGCACTGTGGGCATGTCACCCCATTCAAACCACCCACCAATGCACCACAAGATTGTTACCACCTCCAGACCAACCACCACTACACCACAGGCCTGTCACCAACTACAGACCACCCACAATTGCACTATGGGCCTGTCACCACCTCCAGACCTCCCACCACTGCACCACTGGCCTCTGACCATCTCTACACCACCCACCACTGCACCACAGGCCTGTCATCCTCCCCAGGCCACCCACAACTGCACCACGGGCTTGTCACCCCCTGCAGACAAACCACCACTGCACCAGGGGATTGTTTCCACCTCCATACAACTCACCACTGCACCATGGGGCTGTCACCCTCACCAGACCACACACCATTGCACCACGGGCCCCGTTACCTTACCAAACCTCCCACCCCTGCATCACGGTCATGTTATCATCTCCAGACCTACCACCACTGCACCACGGGCCTGTCACCACCTCCAGAATACCCACCACTGAACTACAGAACTGTCAACACCACTAAACCACCCACCATTGCAACACAGGACTGTCAACACCTCCATACCACACACCACTGCACCTAAGACCTGTCACCCTCATCAGACCAACAACTACTACACCACAGGCCTGTCATTTTCAGACCTCCAACACTGCAACACAGGCCGGTCACCACCTGCAGACCATTTAACCACTGCACCATGGGCCTTGCACCCCGTGCAGACCACCACAACTGCACCACGGGCCTGTCACCATCTACAGACTACATACTATTGCACCATGTGCCTATCACCATCTCCTGACTACCCAACACTGCACCTCGGTCCTGTAACCCTCACCAGATCATTCACCACTGAACTACAGTCCTGTCACCCTACACAGACCACTCAACACTGCACCATGGGCCTTATACCATCTCCAAAGCAACCACCACTGCACCATGGGCTTGTCACCCTCATCAGACCACCCACCACTGCACTACAGTCCTGTCACCACCTCCAGACCACCCACCACTACACCACGGGACTGTCACTCTCCCCAGAACACCCACAACTGCACCACGGGCCTGTTACCCTACCAAGACTATCCAACACTGCACCAGGGTCCCGTCACCCCCTGAGACAAACCACCACTGCATCACTTGATTGTCACAAACTCCATACAACTTATCACTGCACCACTGGCCTGTTGCACTCACCAAACCACACACCAATGCACCATGGGTGTCATCCTACCAGACCACCCACAACTACATCTCCAGCCTGTCACCCCCTGGAGACCACCGACAATTGCACCACGGGCCTGTCACCATCAGCAGATCACCCACCACGGCACCATGAGCCTGTCACCTTCACCAGACCACCAACTACTGCACCACAGGCCTGTTACCCCCTGAAGAACACCAAACACTGCAATAGAGGCCCATCATCTCCAGACCACTGACCAGTTCTCCACCAGCCTGTCACCACCTGCAGACCACCCACCACTGCACCACGGGTCTGTCACCCTCACCCTCCTCTAGACCAAAGGCCTGTTACCTTCTCCAGACAACCCACCACTGCCCCATGGGCCTGTCACCATCTGCAGACCACCCAAGACTGCACCATGGGCGTATCACCACCTCTAGACTACCCACCACTGCACCAGAGGCCTGTCACCCTCCCCAGACCACCCACCACTGCACCACAGGCCTGTCATCTTCTCCAGACTACACTACACTCCCCCACGGTTCTGTCACCCCCTTCAGACCACCTACTACTCCACCACAGGCCTTTCATCTCCAGACCACTGACCACTTCACCACGAGCCTGTCCCCACATGCAGATGATCCAACCATTACACCATGGTCTGTCACCACATGCAGGCCACCCACCACTGCACCACGATTCTTTCACCCCTTGAAGACCTCCCACAACTTCTCCATGGGACTGTAACCATCTCCAGACCACCCACCAATTCAACACTAGCTTGTCACCCTGCCCAGTCCAACCACCAAAGTACCACGGGCCTGTCACCACCTGAAAACAATCCAACACTGCAACATGGGATTGTCACCACCTCCGTACCACTCACCACTGCACCACGTGCCTGTCACTCTGCAGACCAAACCACTGCACCATGGGCCTGTCACCCTCTGCAGACCACCCATCCCTGCACCCTGGATATGTCACCCTCACCAGACCACCCACTACTGCACCACAGTCCTGTCGCCCCCTGCAGACCACTCACCACTGCAACACGGGCCTGTCATCTCCAGACCACCCACTACTGCACCATGGTCCTGATACGCCCTGCAGACCACCCACCACTGCACCAAGGGCCTGTAACCTCCTCCAGACCACCAACCACTGCACCACGAGCCTGTCACCATATCTAGACCACCCACCACTGCACCACGGGCCTGTCAACACCTACAGAACACCTACCATTGCACCACGGTCCTGTTACCCTCTCCAGACCACCCACAACTGCACCAAGGGCCTGTCACCACCTCCAGAACACCCACCACTACACGTTGGGCCTGTCACCAACTCCAGACTATCCAGCACTGCACCAGGGGCCTGTCACCGCCTGCATACCACCCACCAATGCACCACAGGCTTGTCACCACCTCCAGATCACCAACCACTATACCACAGGCTGTGCCCCTCACCAGAATACCCATCAATGCACCACGGGCCTGTCACTGCTTGCAGACCACCTACTACTGCACCATGAACCTGTCATCTCCAGACCACCCACCACTGCACCACGGTCCTTTCACCATCTCCAAACTATCCACCACTGTACCATGGGCCTGTCACACTCATCAGTCCATCTACCACTGCACCACGGGTCTGTCACCCTCACCAGACAACCCTCCACTGCACCACAGGCCTGTCACCCTTACCAGATCACCCACAAATCCACCACGGGCTGTCACCCTACCAGACAACCCACCACTGCACCACAGGCCTGTCACCACCTGCAGACCACCCACTACTGCAACATGGGCCTGTCACCTCCGGTAGACACGTATCCACTGCACCACGGGCCTGTCACCCTCTCCAGACCACTCACCATTGCACCACAAGCCTGTCACCCCCTTCAGTCCACCCACCACTGCAACACAGGCCTGGCACTCTCACCAGACCACCTACAAGTGAACTACCAGCCTGTCATCTTCTCCAGAACACCCACCATTGGGCCACGGGCCTGTCATCCTCTCTAGACCACCCACCACTGCACCACGGGTCTGTCACCACCTGCAGAAAACCCATCACTGCATCATGGGCATGTCACCCCCTGCAGACCACCCACCACCGCACCACGGGCTGGTCACCACCTCCAGACCTCCTACCACTGCACCACAGGCCTGTCACCACCTCCAGACACCTATCCAATGCATCACAGGCCTGTCACCCTTGCCAGAACACCCACTGCTGCACCTCGGGCCTGTCACCCTCACCAGACCACCCACCACTGGACCACAGGTCATTCACCACCTCCAGACCACCCACCACTGGACCACCAGCCAGTCACCCTAAGCAGACCACCCATCATTTCACCATGAGCCTCTCACGACCTGCAGACCACCCACCACAGCACCACAGGCCTGTCCCCATCTCCAGACCATTCCCCACTGCACCACAAGCCTGTCACCATCCCCAGACCACCACCCACTGCACCATGGGACTGTCACCCATGGCAGACCACCCACCACTGCACCACAGGCCTTTCACCATCTCCAGACCACCCACCACAGCACCACGGGCCTTTCACCATCTCCAGACCACCCCCCACTGCACCACAGGCCTGTCACCCTCACCAGACCATCCACCACTGCACCACGAGGATGTTACCCTTACCAGACCACCCACCACTGCACCATGGGCCCCTCACCACCTGCAAATACCTTACCACTGCACCATGGGCCTGTCACTCTCTCCAGACCACTAACCACTGCACCACATGCCTGTCACCATCACAAGACCGCCAACCACTGCACCATGGGCCTGTCACCATTACCAGACCACCGACTACTGCACCATGGGCCTGTCACCATCTCTAGACTACCCACCACTGCACCACGGGTCTGTCACCCTCCCTAGACCACCTGACACTGCACCATGGGCCTGTCATGACCTCCAGACTACTCACCACTGCACCACGGGACTGTCACCTACTCCAGAGTACCCACCACTGCACCACAGGCCTGTCACCATCTCTATACCACCCATCACAGCACCATGGGTCTGTCACCCGCCCCAGACCACCTGGCACTGCACTACAGGCCTGTCAGAACCTCCAGACCACCCACCACTGCATCACAGTCCTGTCACCTTCTACAGAGTACCCACCACTGCACCATGGGCCTGTCACCATCTCTAGACCACCCACCACTGCACCACGGGTCTGTCACCCTCCCTAGTCCTCCTGGCACTGCACCACAGGCCTGTCACAACCTCCAGACCACCCACCACTGCACCACAGGACTGTCACCCCTACAGACCACCCACCACTGCACCATGAGCCTGTTACCAACTCCAGACCACCCACCACTGCACCATGGACCTGTCACCCTCACAAGACTACCCACCACTGCACCACGGGCCTATAATCCTCACCTGATAACCCACCACTGCACCATGGGCCTGTCACCATTACAAGACCACCCATCACTGTACCTTGGGCCTGTCACCCTACCAGACAAACCACCACTGAACCACAAGCCTATCACCTCCTGCAGACCAACCACCACTGCAACACGGGCCTGTCACCCACACTAGACCACCCATCACTGTTCCACAGGCATGTCACCTTCTCTAGACCACCCACCACTGCATCCCGGGCCTGTCACCCTCACCAGACCACTCACCACTGCACCACAGGCCTGTTACATTCCCCAGATCATCCACCACTGCACCACGGGTCTGTCACCCTCACCAGACCACCCAGAAGTGCACCACAGGCCTGTCACCATCTCCATACACCCACCACTAAACCACAGGCCTGTCATCTTCCCCAGACCACCCACCACTTCACCACAGGCCTGTCACCCCCTACAGACCACCAACCACAGCACCATGGGCCTGTCAGCACCTCTATACCACCCACCACTGCACCACGAGCCTGTCACCATCTCCAGACCACCTACCACTGCACTACAGGCCTGTCAATCTCCCCAGACCATCCACCACTGCACCTCAGGCCTGTCTCCACCTCCAGACCACCCACCACTGCACCATGGGCCTGTCCCCACCTGCGGACCAGCCACCACTGCACTACAGGCCTTTACCTATCTCCAGACCACCTACCACTGCACCTCGGGCCTGTCACCATCTCCAGACCTCCCACCACTGGACCACAGGCATGTCACCACCTCCAGACCTCCCACCACTGCACCATAGATCTGTCACCCTCACCAGACCACCCACCACTACACCACAGGCCTATCACCACCTCCAGAACACCCACCACTGTTTTTTTTTTAGCACCCCAGACCACTAAGGCCATGGCATGTGGTCTCACTACAACCCCACAATGAGGAGAGGGGTTGCCAGTGACATTTGACCCAGGGCCCCATTCTGCACCCTCCATCCGGACACTGTGGAGAAGCCACTAGGTGCCCAGCTGGCCACCATCTGCCTCAAGATCTAGATGAGTCCATCAGGGCTATGGGTGCTTACATGGGCACCCGCCCAGTCTGCTATGAGGATGGAGCACTTCTGGTGACCTCAGTCCCTACTTCCAGCCATTAGAAGTCTCACCCAGAAAGGCAAAAATGCAAGTGGGACAGGCAGGGATCTGAGAACCACTCCATGGCAGCTGCGAGGGTCTGGGACTCTCACTTGGATCAGGGGCAGCATCCGCCCTTACACCTTTGCCTGGTGAGTGGCATGGGCCTCTTCCCTGGGCAGTGACTCCGGTGGGCTCTGTGGAGCCTGGGGGAGCTGGCTGCCCTTTTTAGCCCACTGGACTGGAGCTGTCTTTAGATTTTTTGACCATTTTCTTTGAGGGGACTCATTACCCTACGCTTCCTGCACAAAACTGTAAGTACTGTTGACACTCAAGCTCTCTAGAGTATATGCAACCGGCCAGTGAAGCAGTTGGGTGGGAGCTAAGTGTAACTCATCTGTAAGAAGTGATGGTCTACCTTTCCTGTTTTTCAGAGTTTATTTTAGTATTTGATCCTTTTTTCTTTAAGCTGAATCAAAGCAAAGTAGAATCTTCTGTAGAAGGGAAGCAACTCCCCCAACTGCCCACAAACATGCTTCATCTTCCACTCATCTTCACTATCATGTAGCCCTGAGGAAGTCCGTGAAAACTACACTTCACTCTTCCCAACCATGCACACTTGCCCTCCGAGGCTACAAACTTCCACTTTGGTCCTTATGTACACAATAGAAAGCCAGTCTCCAGATTATCTCTATTGGTTTCTGACATCACACCTGGATTGCGTAAACGCCAGCCCTATGTGGATACACTGTTCCTGTGCTGAGCACTGCCTTTGAAGGATTCAGGAGGTGTCAGAGATAGACCACAGAAAGACTGGAAGAAATGCACAGGTCTCCAGAGGAAGGAAGGAATGTGCATGAGTGGGTACACATGTAGGCTCACACAGACAAACTTACAAACTGCACTAAGAAAGGAAGAGCAGGGCCTGGGAATGTGGCTTAGCAGTAGAGTGCTTGCCTACCATGCATGAAGCCCTGGGTTCAATTCCTCAGCACCATATAAACGGAAAAAGCCGGAAGTGGCGCTGTGGCCCAAGAGGTAGAGTGCTAGCCTTGAGCAAAAAGAAGTCAGGGACAGTGCTCAGGCCCTGAGACCAAGCCCCAGGACTGGCAACAAAACAAAACAAAACAAAGAATGGAAGAGCATTACAGACAGAAAGAACAGCATACTTTCTGAAGGAAGGTTAAAAAAAATCATCCCTCTAGGAAATTCAGAAATCTTGAGAGAAAACAGGGCATGAGGAAGGAGCAGAAGAAAAATCTCTCAAAGCAAGCAGAGGGCAGCTTAAGGACACCGCGTGCCATGCCAACGATCTGGATTTTTTCTTTAACTGGAAACTGAGAATTTAACTTCTTGATTGATACCAACAGATTTACATTTCCCAATTATATTTACTTTCTTAAACAATTGATTGAAACCAGGAATGCCCTGTAGTTAGTTAGTGCAACAGAGCAGTTGAGACATGTAAGGGACAGTGTGATAATGACAGACAAGAATGATGACCAGTTAGACACATGGAATTAAGCAGAGTGACTGAGGATTCCAGAGTCATCTGTGACACATTCTCTCTCTCTCTCCTTCTATCCCTTTCTCCCTTCTCTGATGCTCCACAACCAAACTACTGGGAAATTCTCTTGTCTCAGAACTTCAAAAACATAAACAGTCTGACTATACAGTCATCCCTTACTGTATCATAGTTGACAATACAGTTATCCATTGCTATATCATGGTTCACTTATGGTGGCTGCACTGTATCATATATATATGTATATAGATATATAGGTATATATATGTATATAGATATATATAGGCATATCTATATCTATATAGGTATATCTATATATCTATCTACCTATCTATCTATCTACCTATCTATATATCTGCTTAGTAGCTAGAGGTACGAACCATCATGTAGACAACTATTTCTAGTCAATCACCAGAAAACATGAATAGTTTACGGTGCCATCAGGTAACTATTTAGTATTATTTCTAGGTTATTACAAATTGTGATATTTCGAATAGCACTCTAAATTGTGATCTTATAAAGAAAGGAGTTATATTTTTCACTTATGTTTCCTTATAATTGAAAAATATGATCACTGTTGAGCAGGAAAAGGTCTAATATTTCTAGTATATTTTGGCTATTAAAAGATATAGTACTTGAATCTCCTTTTAAGACTCTTCTGATAGCAGATGAATGGAACTTAGTTTAGATTTAAATTTTACCATTGTTACTTCTGTTTTAAGCAAAAAATAAAAAGAGTAGCTCTCCATTCAGAAGAAAAAAAACAGTTATATAACATAAATGAATTACATTCAGGGGAAAAAATGGGTTATAACACAGGTTTAAAACTTCTAAAAGCCTGGCCAAAACCATTATTTTAACAAGAAAACAATATATACATTTCTGAAGATAAAAAGTTCAAATCATATGAAATACTGCAGTTCCCTCCCTGAATAGTTAACATTTTCATTCTAACCACATTTACCTGGATGCTAGGAGAGCCACCTGGTAGGTTCACTTAGTTCATTTACCCAGAGCCTGGTCTCAAGGTGCCCTGTCATTCACTTGAAGCCCTCCTATGCCTCTCACTTGCATACAGGGAGGCCAGCATTCTCCTGTTCATTCACAAGGGCCTATGTGGCCGGCCCTGCCCTGCATGACCTCCCTGAACAAAGCGGACAGGCTTCCGTGTCAGGGCCTCTGCCATCAGTGCCTGCCTAGAGGCCCTGAACAATGGTTTCAGATATCTACGTTAATGAAGCCTTCATCTCCTCCAAGTCACTCACTGTCCAGAATGCCAGTCAAAGAGGGCAAAACACTTCACCGTGTCTGCCATAACCCAATTCCTGGTCTGCCTGTTCCACTTAAATCTTTTCCTAAAACTTCCCTGTCAGGCTGTCTCTATCTCCTGTTGTAACCCCTTTTGGCCTCAAGCATGAGCTGCCCGACCTGCAGGCAACAAGGCTGGAGCGAGGGTTACATGAAAGCCTCAGAACCCATGTGTGAATGCGAAGGCGCCTTTCCTCCCCTTTGACTCACTAAGAACAAAAGCGTGAGACACATGGGCTCCTTCAGGGAAATCTCCTTGGATTTCCATTTAATAAGGGAAAGGGCAAATACACTTATACCAGCAGTAACGGTGAGAAGGGAAGAGACTTGGAGTGCCTAGCTAGGCACTAGCGATTGGCTAATGAGCTATCTGTCCAAGAGCGACATCCTAGGACCTCCTCCAAGGTTAACATCACGTCCCATAGGGTCCCCAACCCGCTGTGTACTGCAGCACCAAGGTGGCACATGTGCTCTCCCTCAAGAGGTGAGGGGGCTGGTTTGGCTTCTCTTCCAGTTGAACCTGGAAGGAGGTGGGAAGGGCTAGCTGCCCCAAGTCTTAAAGGCATAGCCATCCCCTACACTTCCCAACACACTGTAATTGTTATTACTGTCATTCGCCTTTCTCTAGGTGGAATGTGTGGATCACAGTGAGTGTGCTGGAGTGAAGTGGAAGGAGCCATGTGAGTGCTTTGGCCCCTCCTGCCTCAGGGGAAGGTGGGGAGGCCGAGCTGATGGCTAAGAGGAGATTTGGCCACTGCTCTGGGGTCTCTTGAGAGAGCCCCAAATCCTCCCTGTAGTCCTCCATGTTGGGCAACACTGCCTGACTGGCCTCACGGTGAAGTGCGGCTTCACATCCCCCACACATGTACACATGTACACACGTGCACACACTTCCCCCACACGTGTGCATACACACACACACACACACACACACACACCATGGCAGACTTGGAGCACTGGGCCAACTATGCCTACACAAGCATCTTTATTCCTATTCCAAGGTCCTCCATTTAGTAGTCTTACTGCAGCCTTTTTTTTTTTTTGCCAGTCCTGGGCCTTGAACTCAGCACTGTCCCTGCCTTCTTTTTGCTCAAATCTAGCACTCTGCCACTTGAGCCACAGCACCACTTCTGGCCATTTTCTATATATGTGGTGCTGGGGAATCGAACCCAGGGCTTCATGTATACAAGGCAAGCACTCTTGCCACTAGGCCATATCCCCAGCCCCTTACTGAAGCCTTCCCTGAAGGTCCAGCACCATTCTCTAACTCAGTACGTGTCTACTCCTTGCCGTTTTGTAGCCAACAGGCCCATGCAGAGGAAGCAGCCTTCATGGCTGGGATCCTTCGTGGTGAGCCAGCCCCCAACAACACCTGAGCTAATCCACTGGGCTCTCACCCACGAGTGCTTTGCACGGAAAACGCAACTCTGGGATCCAGCATGGTTTTCTCTCTCTGGCTTGCGCTGTCCCAATAAGACCTACTGAGTACAGTATTGAGGGCTTGTTACTCTTCTGTCGGGTCTTTGTCCTCATCTACCAGCAGGACACAGGCTGGTGTGTCAGCCACACACAGACAGTGAAGGAGTTCTCTGGAGGACAGGCCATGACGGTGGCTTCGGTGGGTGGGGGGCCGCTGAGAGCTGCCCACAGAATCTTCACTGAGAACCATGGAACCGTCCCATGGGGCCGAGCACCTGCACAGCACAGGGCTGGCCATCAGGGGCTTCAAGCTGGCTTCTGAGGGCCTGTTTCCACCACCAGGGTGGTGACAGACACCATGGAACACCCCCAAGCAGGAAGAGTCAAACACGTGCATATTGCCTCAAACATGTGCATATTGCCTCACTAATCGTAGGTGTCCCACACAACATTGACCAGTTACTGATGTGCCCATGAGTTTTTGGAATTAACAAGATTTTGGTCCTGTAACATCGTGCATGGGAGTGCCAGACGTCACTTCCCCTCCTCTAGAAGCGATCCTTGCCAGAGGCTCACATGCCACTTGGATAAATGACTTGAAGTCCACCAAAAAGTGTTGAGAAGCTTGGAGGTTTCTCTAAATGTAACTTATGAATCATTTATTTTCCTGTTTACCTGACTAATGTGAGTCCTTTGGGAAGTACTATTAGACAAAAGTGAGATAATCTTGACATGTCTTCCGGGAAGAAGGAATAATTATTTTTTGGCCTTTCAGAATGCGAGCTACAAACTTGAGGTTAAGTAAGGTCAAACACCTCATAAAGGTCTCTGCATACCAGAAACATTGCTGCAACAACACGACTTCTGAGAGCTAGCGGACGCTCAGTGCTGGGAGAGACCAGACGCGCAGTAACCAAAGCCAGAACACATTACAAAGTCTTCAGAGTTCGTTTTTGTTACCACTCCTAGGAACCGGTTGGCTAGTTTAACTCAGATGCGTCTATATGCTTTTCTTATCAATGACCAGAAGCGAAGCTTTTCTTATTAGAAAGTGAACGCTGCTTCAAAAAAAAAAATGAATAGGTTATTTTTTTTTAAGTTTTTATTATAAAACTGATGTACAGAGAGGTTACAGTTTCACATGTTAGGCATTGGTTACATTTCTTGTACTGTTTGTTACCTTGTCCCTCATACCCCCCCTGCCCCCTCCCCCTGTCCCCCCCTGAGGTGTTCAGTTTACTTACACCAAACAGTTTTGCAAGTATTGCTTTTGTTGTTGTTTCTCGTATTTTACCCTTTGTCTCTCAATTTTGGTATTCCCTTTGAATTTCCTAATTCTAATACCAGTACACACTGTTTCCCATACACTCAGATAAGATTACAGAGATAGTGTAGATACAATCACAAGAAGGTGATACACAAACATCATCAATAGTAGAAACTACAGATACACATGGGATGTTGAAAGTAGTTTCAACTCTGATATAACAATCATTTTCATAAAATGGAGTTCATTTCACTTAGCATCATCTTATGGGATAATAAGGGTATAGTTATTGGGCTCTTGTGATCCTCTGTTGTGACTTGCCTAAACCTGTGCTAATTATTCCCAATAAGGGAGACCATAGAGTCCATGTTTCTTTGGGTCTGGCTCACTTCACTTAGTATAATTTTTTCCAAGTCCTTCCATTTCCTTACAAATGGGGCAATGCCATTCTTTCTGATAGAGGCATAAAATTCCATTGTGTATATGTACCACATTTTCCTGATCCATTCGTCTACAGAGGGGCATCTGGGTTGGTTCCAGATTCTCGCTATGACAAATTGCGCTGCAATGAACATTGTTGTGCTGGTGGCTTTACTTTGATTTTCTTTGTAGTTTTTTGGATAAATACCCAAAAGTGGTGTTACTGGTTCATAGGGGAGTTCTACATTTAGCCTTCTGAGGAATCTCCATCCTGCTTGCCAGAGTGGCTGAACCAGTTTACATTCCCACCAACAATGAAGTAGGGTTCGCTTTTGGCCACATCCCCTCCAACAACTGTTATTGTTAGTTTTCTTGATATATGACATTCTTACTGGGGTGAGATGGAATCTCAATGTTGTTTTGATTTGCATTTCCTTTATGGCCAGTGATGTAGAGCACTTTTTCATATGTCTCTTGGCCATTCTCATTTCCTCATCAGAGAAGTCTCTTTGTAGGACTTTAGCCCACTTGATGAGTGGGCTATTAGTTCTTTGCAGTTTTGTTTTGGAGGAAAGTAATTTTTTTTAGTTCTGCATATATTTTAGATATGAGGCCTTTGTCCATTGAATGGCTGGTAAAGATCTTCCCCCAGTCTGTGGGCTTTCTGTTTATCTTGCAAGCTATGTCCTTTGCCGTGCAGAAGCTCTGCAGTTTGATGCAGTCCCATTTGTCCAACCTTTCTTTGATTTGTAGCCTTTCTGGGTCTTTGTTCAGGAAGTTCCGTCCTGCGCCAAGGAGCCCAAGTGTTTCTCCTACTTCTTCCTTTAGTGTTTTCAGGGTGTCTGTTTTGATTTCGAGGTATTTAATCCATTTGGAATTGATTTTGGTGCAGGGTGATATATAAGGAACTAGTTTTAGTTTGTTGCATGTGTTGAGGCAGTTTTTCCAGCACAATTTGTTAAAGAGGCTATCTTTCTTCCAAACTATTGTCTTAGCCCCTTTATCAAAGATTAAGTAGGCGTAGTTCTGTGGGTTCATTCCCGGGTCTTCAGTTCTGTTCCATTGGTCTTCAGACCTGTTCCGGTGCCAATACCAAGCTGTTTTTATTACTATAGCTTTATAATACAGCTTGAAGTTGGGTATTGTAATTCCTCCAGCACTGTTCTTTCTGCTTAGGATTGTTTTTGCTATTCTACGTCTTTTATTGTTCCATATGAATTTCTGGATTGCTTCCTCTATTTCATCAAAAAATGGTGTTGGGATATTAATGGGTATTGCATTGAATTTGTAGATAGCCTTTGGCAATATTGCCATTTTGATTATATTAATCCTCCCAATCCAGGAGCATGGGAGGATTTTCCATTTCCTTAGTTCTGACTTAATTTCGTTTTTCAAGGTTTTAAAGTTCTCCTCAAAGAGGTCTTTCACTTCTTTGGTTAAGGTTATTCCTAGGTATTTTGTTTTTGGAGGCTATTGCAAAGGGGGTGGCTTTCCTGATATCAGCCTCGGTCTTCGGGTCGTTAGCATACAGAAAGGCTGTTGATTTTTGAAGGTTTATTTTATATCCTGCAACTTTGCCAAAGTTTTGGATCAGCTCTAGTAGCTTGTGGGTAGAGTCTATGGGATTCTTTAGGTATAGGATCATGGCATCTACGAAGAAAGAGAGTTTTACTTCATCTTTACCTACTTGGATCCCCTTTATATTTATTTCTTGCCTGATTGCTCTGGCTAGGAATTCTAGTACTATGTTGAAGAGCAGGGGAGAGAGTGGACATTCCTGCCTTGTTCCTGATTTTAAAGGGAATGGCTTTAGTTTTTCACCATTTAGAGTTACACTTGCTGTTGGTTTGTCATAAAGTGCCTTGATTATATTCAGGAATGTTCTCTGGAATCCCAGTTTTTCCAGGGCTTTTAGCATAAATGGGTGCTGGATTTTATCAAACGCTTTTTCCGCATCCAGAGATAAAACCATGTGATTCTTTACCTTGCTCTGGTTGATGTGGTGGATTACATTAATTGACTTGTGTATATTAAACCAACTTTGCATCCCTGGGATGAATCCAGTTTGATCATGGTGTATGATTTTTTTGATGACCTGTTGAAGTCGATTGGCCAGAATTTTGTTGAGAATTTTTGCATCTATGTTCATCAGGGAGATTGGTCTGTAGTCCTCTTTCCGTGATGAGTCTTTGCCTGGTTTTGGGATGAGGGTTATACTGGCTTCATAAAATGAGTCTGGTAGTGCACGTTCTCTTTCAATTTCATTGAAGAGTTTGAGAAATATTGGAGTGAGTTCTGTTTTGAAGGCCTTGTAGAATTCTGCAGTGAATCCGTCTGGACCTGGGCTTTTCTTTGATGGGAGATCATTTATTGCCGTTTCTATTTCAATACTGGATATGGGTCTGTTTAGAAGCTTTAAATCTTCATGGTTGAGTTTGGGGGTATCAATTTTTTCTAGGAAATCATCCATTTCTTCCAAGTTCTCGAATTTTTTGGCATAAAGGTTTGCAAAATAGTCCCTTATTATTTTCTGAATTTCGATTATTTCTGTGGTGATGTTACCTGTTTTATCTCTTATCTTGTTTATTTGAGTGTGCTGCCTTTGTTTTTTGGTCAGGTTTGCCAGGGGTCTGTCTATCTTGTTGATTTTTTCAAAGAACCAACTCTTTGTTTTCTTGATTCTTTTGATGGATTTTTTCATCTATAATTGATTTATTTCTGATTTGATTTTAATTATTTGCTTCCGTCTATTGACTTGGGGTTTGCCTTGTTGTTCTCTCTCAAGGAAATTAAGGTGCTTCCTTAAATTATTGAGTTGCTGTTTCTCCAGTTTGTTGATGTATGCACTCAGAGATATAAATTTTCCTCTGAGTACTGCCTTTGCTGTGTCCCAAAGGAGCTGGTACTTTGTGTCCTAAACTTGGTTGAATTCCATAAACATTTGAATTTCAGTTTTAATTTCTTCAATGACCCTCTGATGGTTCAGCAGTGTGTTGTTTAGTCTCCATGAATTGTAGCAATTTCTGTGGTGGCTGGTTGAGTTGAGCTCTAATTTTATTCCGTTGTGGTCTGAGAGAATGCAGGGAATGTTTTTGATACTTCTGATTTGTACAGATTTTCTTTGTGCCCTAAGATGTGATCTATTTTGGAGAAGGTTCCATGTGCTGCCGAAAAGAATGTATATTCTGTCCTTGCTGGGTGGAATATTCTGTAGATGTCAATTAAGTCTAGTTGGTCTATACAATCATTTAGTTCTGTGGTTTCTTTGTTCAGTTTTTGGCGTGTTGATCTGTCCAGAGGTGATAGTGGAGTGTTAAAGTCCCCAACTATCAACGTGTTTGGGTCTATGAGTGATTTTAGAGCCAGTAGTGTTTGTTTGATGAAGTTGGGTGCTCCTGCATTTGGTGTGTAGATATTTAGAATGGTTATTTCTTCCTGTAGGAGAGATCCTTTTACTAGTATGTAGTAACCTTCTTTGTCTCTTCTTACCTTTTTTAATTTGAAGTCAATTTTGTCTGATACTAGGATTGCAACTCCAGCCTGTTTATGGGGGCCATTTGCTTGATATATTTGTTTCCAGTCTTTCACTTTTAGAAGATGTTTACTTTTGCTGGAGAGATGTGTCTCTTGGAGGCAGCAGAAAGATGGATCTTGATTTTTGATCCAACTTATGAGCCTATGTCGTTTGATTGGAGAATTAAGTCCATTAATGTTGACAGTTAGGATTGCGAGATGATCGTTTGTTCCTTTCATTATCACTATCTTGTTTAAAGCTGTGTCTTCCCATTTCTTGATCTGATGTTTACTAATTAGGGTTCATTTCTCTGTCTGTATTGGGATCTTGATTATTTTCCCTGTATAGTACATCTTTAAGGATTTTGTGTAAAGCTGGTTTGGTGGAGATATATTGTTTCAGTTTTTCCTTATTGTGGAAGACTTTTATTTGACCTTCAGCTATGAAGGAGAGTTTGGCTGGGTACAGAATTCTTGGTTGGTAGTTATTTTTATTTAGAGTTTGGTATACTTCATTCCAGGCTCTCCTTGCTTTCATGGTCTCTGCTGAGAAGTCTGGGGAAATTCTGATTGATTTTCCTTTATATGTGATTGTTTTCTTTGCCCTAACAGCTTTGAGTATTTTTTCCTTGCACTCTGCTGAAGCTGTTTCGATCACAATGTGTTGGTGGGATGTCCTATTCTGGTCTGGTCGATTTGGGGTTCTAAATGCTTCTTGTATCTGTGTAGGCCTTTCCTTCTGGATATTTGGGAAGTTCTCAGCTAATATTCTGTTAAATAGGTTGCCTATCCCATTAACCTCTTTCTCCAAGTTTTCCTCAATACCTATTATCCTTAAATTGGGCTTCCTGATCCTTTCTTGAATCTCCTGTAGCGATCTGTTTTGTTGATTGGACTGGATTTGTATTGATTTTTTATCTTTCTCCTTAGAATCTAAGGAATCTTCAGCTCCCGAAATTCGATCCTCTGCTTCAGTTAGTCGGGACTGTAGGCTAGTTACTTGATTTCGAATCTCTTTTGCTTCTGACTGGTCTTTCCTGATTATTTCCATGTCATTTCTTAGGTCTTGTATGGAATTCTTTACTTCATTAACTTCATTACTTTGGTTTTGAGAGTGGTCGCTCAAATCTTTAAGCTGGTTAGCTATCTTTTCATTTGACTCTTGAAGTTCATTTATCTTTCTATATGTGGATGCCATGAAATTCTCCATTAATTTTTGCTTTGCCTTCTCACGCTCTAGAATAATTGACTGAAGAGATTCAAACTTTTCATTTATCATGTTCATCAGTAGACTTTGTAGAGCATTTTGAGGGTTCTCTTCTATGTCTTTGATTGGCTGCTCTGCTTCCTGCTTGTTTTGAGTGGGAGATAAGACTTCATTGTTTGCCATCCTTCTTGTGTTTCTTCTGCCCATTTGAATTGGGGATGCCAGTCTACCAGCACCTGTGAGCACTGTTTAAGACCCAATGCAGCCTTTACCAAGCACTGTTGTGTAAATCTTACACGTTCACAATTATGTACAGATACCCTGTATACCTGTCCATAAAATTAGATTTGGTGTTCCTAAAGAATACAATCTCAATATAACAACTGATCCTGCGCCCTGTATTCAGTAGTTACTTATTTACTGTTACAACCCTATATGCAATTCTTGTTTTTATATTAAGATCTGTTAGGACTGGCTTTCTCTATGAACCCCTTTGATTCACTCTTATTAAGCTGGGATACCCTCTATCCAATAACCAGGAGTCATTGGAGACTGGAGGTCCAGGCAGTAAGTCAGGAGAGTAAGTTGGAGGTAGTAAAGAGAATAGAGTAAAATGTATTGGGGAGGGGAGGTGGTGATTTTGTTTTAGTTTCAGTGACGTGGAAGTGTCGAGAAGAGTAGAATCAGTAGAGAGAATAAGGTTGTAATGATAGATAATGGAGAGTTAGCAGAAAAGAGTGGAGGTGTTCTTCATAGAGAAGTAAGTTTTAAAGAAAGAGAACGCAGAGAGAGAAATAAAGTAAAAGTAGTGGGAGACAGAAGCACACAACAGAGAATAATTATTTTAAAAAAGAAGATAAAATAAAAAGGAAAAATATTTAAAAAATCAGCAAAGGAACAACCCAAACAGAAAAGAAAAAAAAAACTTGATAAAACAAACTGATAAAAATAGAAAACATGGGGGGGGGGGGAAAGACGACGTTTCCGAATTGAAAAAAAAAAAAATTTTTTTTTTAAAGTTCAAGAAATGTTGAAAAGATAAAGAGAAAAAAAAATGGAGTCTTCTTTGTTTGGGTTGTGTTTCCCCAGTCTCTGGTTTCCTTATGATGGTCTGCAGTCTATATTCCTGATTTTCTGGGTTTGGCAGAATTCAGCTTGCTCCTCTGTTTGCTGCAGGGCCTTGGCCTTTACAGACTGCCTTTGACTAGGCTGTGAACTCAGCAGGGAGGGGCGCCTCTGGCCTCTTTTATCCAGCTGAGAGGTGCTTGCCTGTGCAAGGCTTCTGCCTCCTGCACCGGGCGGCCTCTTTCACGGAGGTGGCTTTGGAAAGCAGCTCCTTTTCGGGCTGGGAATTGGGCTTCCTCTGTGACGGGACCGTTTAACTGTCTCAGGAACCTCAGTCTGGTTTTTCCCTGCCGCTGGGAGCTGGTGGCTGTTTTCGCTTTAAATTTAGAAGTTCCGGCGGGCAGGGCGGGGTACCTCTGGCTAAGCCAGGCCCAGGGCACACCTCCCACCTGGGCAGGGGGCGTTCTCCTGGGCAGAGTGGGCTCTCGCTGATTGGTCCCTCGTGCCCTTTTCAAAGATGGCTAATTTGACCTTGCTTTTCCGAGGCCCGCTTTAGTTCCAATCTGGTCTGACCCTATGCCAATGGCAAAGATGGCGCTTTGCTCTGGCGGTGGGGGCAGGGCTGCCTTGCCGGAGTTGCTCTGTGGTCACGAGTGAGAGTATCTTTCGTGGGTACTCACGCTTTCTCTGCGATTTCAGGTCATCCGTTCTCAGGCACCGGCGGGTCTCCGCTGTGTGCTTTACCTCTGTGGAGTGCGGGTTGCTGTGATGGGCACTGTGCCGGTGCCGCCGACATGGGCGGGGCGGTGGGAAACCGCCCAGAGCTCGAATCTGTGTTTTCAGATGTGCAAAGTTGGTTTTTCCTTCCTGGCCAGAATCCCTGTACTGTTACAACTTAGGCTGGTTGTATTTCTAGTGGTAAAAGTTTCTAAGGGGTGAGAAATCTGCGGTGCTGGAGGGAGCTGAGCTATTGCACTGCAGCTGCTCTGCTGTCTTACCGGAAGTCCCCTGAATAGGTTATTTTTAACTGTATCTATACCTTCAAAATTTTTGCTCTTGTTTTTGTCACAGAAAAATATCCTCCCTCACACTTGAACGTCAGAGAAATACTATTTGGGGTATGTAGCTACTGATGAGAGAAATGAATGTCATTTCACTGGATTCCCTATCACCTAGTCAGGCCTTCCAGATTGTTCCAAAAAGGAGTAAGATCAGCTACAACTAAGCCATGTGCAAGCCATCTTTGTTCACTTTCCATAAACAAAGGAAGTCTGACTTTTCAAGGAAAGCCAGTGTTTTTCAAATTTTAAGAATGTTTACAAGAAAAATATACACCATATGTCCACATTCACACTAACTCTTCCATGAAAAATGTATAAAACATGGAAAGTTCTAGATATCCTTTACTATTTACTTCAGTAATTCAATGATTTAGTAATTCCTCATAATACAAACCCACACCATGACCGTTCTAGATGCAGGCACTATAGAGACAAACCAAAAGCAGAAGCAACCCCAGCTTCTGGTTCTGACCTGGACCGCCGCCTCTGGGGTGCCCTGCACCTCAGTGATGCCAGTCCCTAACAGCACAGAGTCCAGCACAGAGAACAGAAAAGTAAGAGACAGAATAAGTTGTGCACTCACTTCTGCAGTATGGAAGTGTGTAGCTAGTAGGAATGAACTTTTCAGAAAACAATTTATCCTATTTAGAGAACGGCCCTTATGTGAGCATGATATCTCACCGTAGTCAGTGTATCAAGCCATCTTTTTGAAATATTAGGGTCATTTTACCCATAATATTCTTGGGTGGCAAAGTAAAAGTGGGAAAACCCTGAGTCACTCTCTGATTTTAAGGGAAATGATGTTGGAAGTTCACAGCTTGCTAACATAACCTTTCTTGGAAGTATTTCCCACCCACGCGGCCAAGATTTGTGAATGCAAAAGGCTGTAATGTGTATGAAGGCTCTAAAACAGGGCTAAAACATAGGAGGTACTTACTAAACACTTAAACTTTCACCGAGATGTAGTTCTTCAAGTATCTTTAGTATAAAATATGTCCTATCATCCAATGTAAGAAAGCAGTTCCTTTCAAATCAGCTGCACCAAACTAACATTTAACACAGGTTAATCTACTGCTTGAAGTAGGTAAATTCACTCATTTCACTACAAACAGAAGTTCAAACAATAGAAATTTCAATTGCCATCATTCATTAAAATACTGTAGGACATACATAGCATCTAATTCTGCTTTCTACACAGGACACAGGCAAAAGGGTTCATTAGGCCAGATAGTTTGAAATGACCATGAATTTCAGGTTAGCAAGATCTCTGTGTGTTCCCTCTGGAACTTACACACATGACCTGCATAGTCTAGTAGAATAGCTAGTGTGCATCTTCCCACGTTTATTCCTTGAAGGCTTTTATTATGTTATACTAAAAAAAATACAAGTTAAAGTTGAGGAAAATGTTACCTTTTTTTTTTTTAAGTGAGGCTGAGGTGTTGCTCAGAGGAGAATAGTTAGTTGCCTAGCATGTGTGTGAGGCCCTGGATCTGATCCCTAGAACTATAAAATTAAGTTTAAATTCATTATTAAAATAAATTTTAAAAATAAAGAACATTAATCTGCTTACTTAATCAAGAGTTAGTACATATCAGTCTGGTTTGTAAATACATGAGTATTCATCTTATTCCCATGTCTAAAATAACATTTATTTCTAGATGCACAAGTGCCTAGCATAAAGAGTTTGTTTATGGGTAGATGGGTGAATGAGAAAATGAAATGAGAAAATTTTGAATAAAGTCTCAGAGTGGACTTTTCTGTATGCCTCCAAATAAGTAACATCAGCAACGTGGTATAAGTTTCAGATTAAACAACAAACTAGAAAATGTTCCATTGTATTTATATAATGTTCCATTATATTTAAAACTCTGGAAGTATAAATTTAAAGGTGCTTAGTTAAGTGAAAAAACTTCAGAATACAAAATGTTAAGCTTACATTATGCATGCTACATTCATAAATAATTAGCACAAAAGCTAGTAAATTCTCCTGAAAGTTACTTGAAGAATTTGGATTTCCAGTTGTATACCTTTGAACACAAGGTAAATTACTACAATAATATTGTTGAAGTCATTCACAGATGTTTGTGAAGACTAGAAGTTCAGAAATGAAATATGGACATATGTAAGACTAGCTTCCAGGAAACTTGTCCCAATCATAGCAAACACGAACTGAGAATTAACTAATTTATTCTCCACAAAATCCTGTAAGAATGACTGCTCCACTGTCAGGAGGAAATCAAAGCAGAAGGGTTTCATGGAGCTGGACACACAGGTCCTGGGCAGGACAGCTGGAGCCACATCCCAGCCCGGCTTCCAGAGTCACACAGCCATTAAGAAGAAACTCTACAGAGTCACACTGAACCATCACGCAAGCATACACCAAGCACCAAGAGCGCATGCTCAGCTTTTTCGCCCAGCACTCTACGGGTGATTATATAGACTCCTTTTTTCTTCATGTAATGAAGAAATTTTTATTGTTTTAGGAGGCAGTAAAAATGACACCATTAAAAAATTCTAGACCTTTAATGTCATTACATCCGTGATGACATCATATATTTGTTATGGTTAATTACCTCAGTTAACAAAATATTTAAGTCAAAATAAACTAGATGAGGCAGAGTTACTTGGCTATAAAAGCAGCTAAGTAAGAGAAGGGGCATTTTCATTAGGATGAGAAGGAGCAGAGGATTGTGTGAAAGAAGAGAAATGAAAAGATCATGCAATGGTAGGACAGCGGTGGAGGAGGGGAATCCTGTTGCTGGACTTGTCTGTCACATTCTAGTGTCTAGTGGAAGTGAGCTTCCCCCACCAGAGTCCAAAACCCAGCTGAATGGATTTCAAGCAATTTTCTACAAGGCTTTGTTGGCTATTCTGTAAGGCAGAACCTGGAATGAGGACTGTGTTTTGCACTTGAACTAAAACTGGTCTGATTCTGGTGGTGTCATTATAGAAATTATTTATTTACGGTTTGGTTTTGCTCTGTGAAGCCCTGTTTACTACAGTCATCTCTCTCTTCCAGCTGCTGTCTGTCATCCAAATCCTAGGTTTCCCAATAACAAGAACTACAGCTCTATGGAATGGGTCACCAGAGACTCCAACTGCCAAGAGCATGACTCATCCAGTCCTGCCCTGCTCTGCAGCCCTGGCCAAAGGCGATGTTGAGTTCACTTCACACTTGGGAAATACAAAGTGAAATGCTCCAACAACTCTCCAGAGCAGTAGCTGATAGACTTTAGCCTGGTAGAAATCAAGAATGTCATTTACCCAAGTCAAGTGAAAATAGTGCACAAAACTGACCCATTCGCTTATCAGTAAATTGCTTAGAAGACCAAAGACATCAAATACCC
This sequence comes from Perognathus longimembris pacificus, assembly GCF_023159225.1. Classification (NCBI taxonomy): domain Eukaryota; kingdom Metazoa; phylum Chordata; class Mammalia; order Rodentia; family Heteromyidae; genus Perognathus; species Perognathus longimembris. The sequence goes on along the minus strand of NW_025956738.1, from coordinate 51,453 downwards.
ACCTTAAAATACACATCAACGAAAATGTTATAATAGCCTATAAAACTACTACCTGCCCCATAAGCAAGTTAATTCAAATTCTTATATCAACGTGATAAACATTAAGTTCAAAATGTCCCCACAACTCTGAGTGCCAGTGACTCACACCAGTAATCTTATCTACTCCAGAGGCTAAGAGCTCAAGACCGCAGTTCAAAGCCAGCCTGGGCAGGAAATCCTAGGAAACTCTTACCTCCAATTAGCCTTCACCAAAGTGGAGCCATTTCTCTAGTGGTAGAAGACTAGCCTTGAGCAAAACAGCTCAAGGGTGGCACCCATATCCCGAGTTCAAGCTCCAGAGCCAGAACAACAAACCACAAGCTTTAATCATCAGTCAGTATTCTCAAATGAGCACAGGCAGCACAAATAGGAGCTACTACCACAAACTCAAAAAGCTCTTGATACAATTCATAGAGAATTAACATTTCATGAATCCTGCAGTGATGGTTTAGTGTGCGGGGCTAGATCTTCGGCAGGAGGTAAGCGTGAATGATGCACACAGGAACACATGCCGGGAGGACAAGGTTGAAGCAGGTCTCGTTTATTGTTGCAAAGATCAGGAATTATATAGCCCCAGCACCCCAACCTCCTGAGTCCTCCCCGGCCAATCACCTAGTGGGGAGTTGATGTAAGGCACTAGTGGCAGGCACCGATTGGTCCCCCGGGGGAGTGTAGGGAGCGTGAACAGCTCATGGAGAGCAAACCAGGCAGATGTGCCGGTGGGCTACGTCTCCATGAGCAGGAAGTGTGCTTCTACTGCTCCTCCAGCTTCAACCAGATCTGACCATCAAATTTCCCCTTTTCTTTTAAAGGACCATCATTATGGTGACCTGTTGCTGGAGGCCTTTTTGCCGGGAGTGCAGGCACTTAGTAATCCCCAGAGAAGAATAAGCCCTAATAGCACAAGGCCTCACCAGATAACCAGCGAGGATGGTGAAAACCATTGCTGTAGCTTTTTAAGTACATCTTCTAAAAAGGAGGTAGTGGGAATAAGCTGTATAGAGGTCTGATTTAGGTGGGTAATGTCATGGAGTAAGCGTTGGGTAAAGTTTAAGTATTTAAGGGACCAAGGGCCTTGGATGTATTCACTAAGCTCAGTGACATTGAGCATGGGAGTGGAAAGCTGACAGACAGAAGTAGTCATAGCATTGCACAGTCCTCCTTATTGCAGCTGAAGAAACGTAATCTGTTCTTGGAGCAAGTCTGTTTGTTGTTGGAGCACAAGAAGGCCTCCTTTAAGGTGATTGGCAACCTGCAGATGTTGTACCTCTATGGACGACAGCTGAGGGATGAGCTGGTTTATCTGATGCACAGTGGACACGCATGGGACAACAATATAGCGGCGGTGATAGTGGAAGCCACTGAAGCAATGATTGCCGACAAGATCGCGATGATCAATACTATTGCTCTCCTAGGGTACAGATGATTCAGTTGAACCTGGGAAAACTGGGAGTTGTTAGTACCAAAAACAATAAACGGGGGAACACGTACCAAGCCTGCAAAGGGATATGTGTCATTTGGTTGCCAGTGATTACTAAGCGTGCAGGTGTCAGAAGAGTTGTCTCCTAGACAAAAAAAGAATGGGGCTCTAACTACCAACATCCCTAACATTTGGTCACATGCAGAGCGGTTGCAGCAATGAGTGTTGGCCAATACAAAGGGGGACAGGTCCAGGCAGGAATGTGATGAACAAATGATTGGCATGGGGGGGTCCTAGGTCCCCCAATCGCCCCCCTGAAGAGTTGTTAAACTCCTTTAGATTTTTAGGTTTGGGATTCTCCTCAGACCCGTTGTATATAGCTGGGCATAGGGACAAAGTGAGGCTTCCAAACATCCTGCCTTGCCAGGAGCTGGCACAAAAACTAATCACTCATTCCTCAAGAGGAGTGGAAACATATTGCTAAAACTATTAACCTCCCTACAGGGGCATAACTGCATATGGAAAGTTATGTCAGTAGCCTGAGTGCAATTTTTTTCAGTGGGGCAAATAGGGTAGAGTCCTGTGTAGTTCCACTGTCCCATGAGTCACTTTGGCGAGGGAGATAGTACAGCCATCAAATTGTCTAATTGAATCATTTGAAAAGCAAAAAGAAATAGCCTCTCCCCATGCGAAGGTTAGGTTTGCCTTTTGATGCCAGAAGGCATCTGCTGAAAAGGGGAGGCCTACCGTGCCAATGGAAGAAAGCATTTGAGGGAAGATGGTGGTATCTTCCCGTACCATCATCAAGATTTGAGGGCTGGGCACTAGTGTTATCTTAGCCTGCCCTGCAGCAGATTAGAATTAGCTGTAATAATGGCACACATCAGGAGGAATAGAGTGCCATGTCCCTGGTTTGCGTCCGGGGCCATAGCTGGAGTCTGTTCTACCAATCCCTTTAGGTCTCTCCAGGTGATGGCATGGGCTCTAGCTCGAGGTCTGAGCCTTCTCCTCCGTGGGCTGTCCAAGCAAAGTTGATGCATCTCGTTTGTGGGTGGTGACGGCTGGTTGGACATCTCGAGCTGGAATCCAAACAGGTTTGTCTCTCGTGTCTGGAAAGATACAAGCAAATCCTCTCCCCTGTGCCATTGGGGGGCAGGGCCCTCCCATTTTCTTGTGATGGGGTCCCTCCATCTCACCCTGGGGACTGGAGTAGGTGCCTTCAGGAGACCCCAATGCAGGGCTGCCCGGGGACCCGTTCGTGGTAGGTGCAAATGTCAAATTTTTTTTTACTATGAGACAATAGTTTAATTGTGTTTGAGGGTCTTTGAGTCCTAGCCCCTCCATTTCCCCCTTTTCTTTTAAAAGGAGGGTCTTGATTTCCTGTGACTGCGTTCGACAGTAGCTTGGCCTTGTGGGTTACATGGGATACCTGTGTGGTGGGTAATGTTCCAAAGGGCGCAAAATTCATGAAACTGTCTGTACGTGTAAGCAGGGCCATTGTCTGTCTTAAGGGTCCAAGGAATTCCCATAATTGTAATGGCGTGTAAAAGTGATTTGATGGCATGCTTTGTTGTTTCACCAGTTAGGGCTAAGGCTGTTATGAAGCCTGAGAATGTATCTATGCACACATGGACATATTTTTGCCTGCCAAACTGGGGAACATGGGTTATGTCCATTTGCCATGTGACATTGGGCCTAAGGCCTCGCGGATTTGTTCCCATGGGTTGTAGTGGTCCTAAGGATAAGAGAAGCGCACAGGAGGAGCAGGACCGAATCATGTTTTTGCATTGTTGGTGCGTTAAATCAGGAAATAACTGTTTGATCGTGGTTGCTGGTAAGTGGAAGCGACCATGCAACGCTCAGGCCTGGTCCATGGATGTATTGGTGAATAACATGTCTGGGGTGACAGCATGGTCAATAGCCTTGTTACCAGCAGCTAGGGGTTTGGGGAGGTTAGTTTGAGATCTAATGTGTTGAATGTACCAGGGTTGGGCACGATTGTCTAGCACAGTCTGAATTTTGAACATTATTTGTGTGACATCATGACCATCATCCCTTAATAAGGCTCCAGGAAGAATGGTGACAGTTTGTACAGCATATAGACTATCAGAAAAAATATTAAGAGGTTTAATCGGAAAGGATGCAAGGGCAAGTATTATGGCTAGTAATTCAACAGCTTGGACAGACAGAGAGTGTTGTCAAAGTACATATTTTTTAGCGTCAGCATTATAAAATCCATAAACAGTTTTGCTAGCATCTGTAAAAAGCACAACGGCCTGAGGGATGGGTTTCCCTTTTGGACAGGGAGGGCACTGCCATAAAAGTGGCAGCTCTTGGGTAACTCTTAACACAGGGTTTTGGGGCATGTAATTATCAATGCTAAAATAATAGTGGATGACCTGTAAGGCCAATTCCTCTTCAGTTGTCAGAATATTAAAGATGGTTTTTCCTATGGGCCAGATAAAATGGTCTGGAAATCTGCCATAAGTTTGATGGCATCGTTCGGCACCCTTTATGGCTAAATTGCATAGCATGGTAATGGGCATGCTAATTTTTGGTAACTGAGAAGTGGCTAGATGTATCCATTGTAATATGCCATGGGGTTGTGTTAAGGCTGCCAATAGGCCATTATTATTTATTATAATTAGGGTGATTTCTTGAGTGACATCTAAAAATACCAAGGGGGTCGACCATAATTGGTCAGCAACCTGTTGTAGAACTTGCTTAGCATCAGGAGAAAGTACACAAAGAGAATTTGGGTCAGAGGGTCCCTGAAGTAACTGAAACAAAGGTTGAAGTTTCTGGGTAGGAAGACGCATAAAGTCACGCACCCAATTGATATGCCCACATAACTGCTGTAGTTCAGTTAAAGTATATTGGGGCTTAATAACAATACGAGGCCAATTTGGGGTAATTGTTTGATCTAAATGGTATCCAAGATAAGTGTAAGGGGCTTTAATTTGAATTTTCTCGGGGGCAATATGGAAGCCCAGCACTGCAAGGTTTTCCTTGAGTTGTGTTAAGCAGGCTTGCATGGTGGCAACAGCTTTATGTGCCAACATAATATCATCCATATAATGGACACAAAAGCATTTAGAAAGTAAAGGCCTGATAGCATGGGCAACATACATCTGACATAGAGTAGGGCTATTTTTCATTCCTTGAGGGAGAACTTTCCATTGATATCGGCGAGTGGGTAGCTGACAGGTTACCACATTGAGAAGGCAAAATATTCTCTATCATCAGGGTGTAAGGGGATAGAAAAGAAGCAGTCCTTAATATCAATAACGGCAACATGCCAGCATTTGGGTATTGCAGAAGAGTGTGGGAGTCCCGGTTGGAGCGGTCCCATCTTTTTCATATGACTATTAATGGAACGTAGGACATGGAGGAGTCTCCATTTCCCTTGAGCTCTTTTTTGGATAACAAAAATAGGAGAGTTATGGGGGCTGGTGCTGGGTTCTATGTGCCCCTTTTTAGTTGCTTCTCCACTAGAGCCTGGAGATGGGGGAGCTTTTCAGGAGAAATAGGCCACTGTTCGACCCAAATGGGTTGGGTGGTGTCCCACTGGAGTGGAATTGGCTTTGGTCTTACAACAGTGGCCATTAGAATTGTGGGTACTGCGGGTGATTAACAGCTTGATCTGTTATGATGTCTTCATAAAAGGCCCTATCATCTGTTGTTAGCACAGTACCCATATTAGTAAGAACTTCTCTTCCCCAAAGATTGCATGGAAGGCCAGAGGCGACAAGAGGCTTAAAAGCCCCGCTGGCCCCATCACAGTCTTCCCATTTAATAGGACACTGGACCTGGACGGAGGCAGCTTTTCCAACAACACCCTGTAGACAGGGGCCGGGAACCAGATTCCATCCCAACCCCTCAACCTCCTCCTTTCTAAAAACTGTACAGTCAGCTCCAGTATCAATGATGCCTTTAAATTTTGTTCCATTTATTTTAAGTTCCATTCTAGCTTTTCCATTTTGGATTGGAATAGTCCATAACACTTTGGGGGGGTGGCTGTTGCCATTGTCCTCTTGGGGTAGGGGCTGAGGACTGCCTCTTATCTAGTTTAAAGGCTGAGTTTTAGAGCAGCACTCAGAGGCCCAGTGAAAACCTTTTTTGCATTTAGGACACACAGAATGGGATTGTTTTCTCTTGGGCAAGTCCCTGATTGATGGGCAGTCTTTTTTAAAATGACCAGTCCCGCCACATCCCCAACAAAGTCGGGCTCCCATGGTGCCACTAGGGGGCGCTTGAGTATTGGCAGTCATAGAGGCGAAGCCTGTGCAAGGGCAGTCATAGCACGAGTTGAGGTCCCCAAATCTCTTGTGGCCAAGATCCAATCAGTGAGTTCCCCATTTCAATCAGGGGCAATGGCCTTTCTACATTCCTGCGTGCCCCCCCCCCCCCGCCCCGCCCATATCAAGTTCCTGGCTAGTGCGTCTTGGGCTCTAGCATGGGATACCTTCCGGGCTACTGCCTCCTGAACATGGGCAACAAAGTCAGTGAAAGGCTCATTGGGACGCTGTATGAGGGTTTTAAGTTGTCTGTCTCCTTCTTTAGAAGGGACTGAGGAAACAGCCCGTAATGCACAGAGGCATACTTGGTCAAAGTACTGCGGGGGCTCTGCTGCCTGTGCGACAGGAGAAGCATAAGCTCCCTCCTCCTTTAAGCAATCAGGGTCTGCCATGTTAGCATTTTCTCCCCCAGCAGCTATATTTCGTGCGCTTTGTTGTTCACATTCATCATAAAAGGCAGCCTTCCATAAAAGAAACTCTCCTGAAGATAGGGCTGCGCACATTAAACTTTTCCAATCATGGGGGCAGTTAAGGTCAATGCTGATGGTTTCAAGCATTTGTTGAACATATGGGGAATGTAACCCATCCTCCTTGACAGCGGCCCGATATTTGTCAAGCACCTTTGGGTGATAGGGGTACCATAGATTGGGCCAGGCGGCGGCTCAGTGAACATTCACTGGGAATGCGAACTGGGGCTCATCTATGGGCTTGGCTGCCATCGCCATGGTAGCTGGGGGGGCCTGTAAACAGCTCTTGTATTACAGGGGGAACAATAGGTCCTTTCTCCTGGGAAAATTGGATATCTGCCCAAGGATATAAAGTCCCCTGTGGGGAATTCCCAGGCTGGTCTAAATGGCCGAAAGAAGCAGTCGGGTGGACTTCCTGGGATCGATAGTGTGGGGGAGGCGGCTTGGCAAGCACAGTTGGCTGGAACTCTGAGTCACAAGATGGTGTAAGTTTTTGATCCTTTGCCATCTTGCTGGAATTTTCTGCTGTGCTACAAGAAGAGGGAAGTTACTGAGCAGCTTCGCCATTTTCTGCATGTTCTGCCTCCTCCCGCAGTGAGGCGTTGAATGCCTGCAAAGTTTCTCCCTCCTCTCTCCCCGACAGACAGGCTTGAATTGCTACGACAATAGAATAAAAAGTCAAGGGCAGCTCAGTGCCTTTGCAGACTTCTTTTGTACGAGCAGCTTGAAGGACATGGGTCCAGCTGTCTGGATCCCAAATGCTCTGGAGTCAATCCAGGGGCACAATGCACTTACTATTTCCCATACCAAACTAGCTTCTTTTTTTGATACTTTATCTGCCTACTCCAAAGCAGGGCAACAAGTGCGCGAGATTGAGGCTCCCAAACTGCAGGTGGAAGGTTGCCCATGGAGGCGTTTACCTTGCACTAGACTGTCCGTCTGCCGAAAACACTCAAGCCCCACATTGGGCGCCACTTGCAGGACTAGATCTCTGGCAGGAGGTAAGCGTGAATGATGCACACAGGAACACATGCTGGGAGGACAAGCTTGAAGCAGGTCTCGTTTATTGTTGCAAAGATCAGGAATTATATAGCCCCAGCACCCGAACCTCCTGAGTCCTCCCCGGCCAATCACCTAGTGGAAGTTGATGTAAGGCACTAGTGGCAGGCACTGATTGGTCCCCCGGGGGAGTGTGAGGAGCGTGAACAGCTCGTGGTGAGCAAGCCAGGCAGACGTGCCTGTGGGCTATGTCTCTATGATCAGGAAGTGTGCTTCTACTGCTCCTCCAGCTGACTCAACCAGATCTGACCAGCTCTACCCACAGTTTAGGGGAAGGTGGCAAGTGTGTGCTAAAAGCTCGAGTGACAGGCTGTGGAAGGCAGGGTGTTCCCGGGGCCTCACGGATTATCCTGTGCAAGGTGGGTGACACCTTCACAGTGGAGACATCTGCAGACACCATCTGAACCTCGTGAGCACATTTAGCATCGCCCAAAATAGACATGACATTTTGTGACACAGTGGATATTTGTGCTAAGCCAGACAGTCATATATTATACCTCCTGCAAAATTTTAAGGAAAAGTGCACTTAAAGGGATGACAGGAAGTGAGGCTCCTCTGGAGTGTAAGGGAAAAAACTGAAATTAAGAGAAGTTGGGTAACTTCCCCACAATCAGATGGGCCAGGCGCTGCAGGTCTATCAGTCCATCGGCTTCTGGAAGCAGACTTTTTTGGACTACTAGACCCCAGCAACACCACCATTTTAGTCTACATCTGCCAGCTGCTTTCAGATCATCCTTACACCTCTGACCAAAGCCTTTAGGGGCCAGCACCACATCTCACCTGCTTTGACTTACTTGTCCGTCCATCCGTTCTCCTCTTAGATTCAAACTATGCACAGCACTGATGAAGAAAAAAGCAGCTAAAGGTCTCTGGATATCTTACAGGCAAGACAACTGGGTCATTTGTTATACAAATTGGACTACACAGTCAATAAAAACAGGCCTAAGAAACAACTAAATCATCATTTTCCACAACATTTTATGGTTGTGGTCACCTTACATGAATTAAATCAACCATGTGGCATACACATTAAATACTAATTCATGTTCCATGGTGACACAGAAAACTGGTGCCATTTAATCAACTTTTAACCCACAGAATTCTATCATACTATAGCCTAAGCCCTGCTCATTATCTCTAATTAAATGTACCTTGTCTTTTTCAGTTTATTCAAACACCTAAAACAAAATACTTGATGCTTTATATAAACAAAAGGGACTGGAAGCACAGAAGTCCAAGCTCGAGGTAGCAGAAGACCCAGTGTCTGGGGAAAGCCTCTTCCTTTCTCTCCTGTCCTCTTTCAGGAGGCAGCCCTCATGCCTGCCTCAATCCCCATGACCAGGCAGAGTGCTTGGGACATCCCCACCTTCCACAGACCCATTTTACTACCCGCCACCATGGGGGAGGGCAGGATATGGACATGAGCCAAACACCTGACCAACCTCCTCAGCCAGGTCTACACACGCTCTTTTCTGGCTGTAGAGCTTCAAACCCCAGCAGCACGCCTCCTCCCCATGACAAACCCTCCTGGGAACTCTGCTGGTGGCACCCCGCGGTGCATCCCTGGCTTAAACCTTTGGTTCAAGCAGGGGGAAGTTTCTCCCTTAGTTTCCATGTAGGACATACACAGTGCAGTCCCTCCCAGATTACCTGATCACGGATTCACCTAAGCTTCAAACGCAGGAGATGGGTATCAAGAGCAGTCTCAGTCTCCTAAGGATTACTGTGAAGACAAAGATACCACTTGTAAAAAATGATTGAGACATTTTCTGAAGCATGACAATTGCTTAAGAAATGGCTCCTTGAATTCTATTTTCTTATGAATTCATATGGTTTTGCAAGTCAATTTTCAGAGAAAAAAATTATTCCTATGAAATAGAAAACCATATACAACTAACCCTGGACTAGAATTGTTTAAACAATCTGCTTTTGGACCATCTGAGGGTATGACAACAGACCTAGCAATAAAGTGAAGGATAGATACAACTAGCTTTATGTCACTTCATCGTCTCCCATATCTGGAAGTCTCGGTCTTTGGCATGGAACGATTCTCCTTCCCCATCTTTCTCTCTGCTATTCAAAAGAGATGGCACAAACACCTGCCAATCCAATACAGCCATGGGTGTCTCACTCTGGTTATCTTAGAAGTGATCTGTAAGAGCACAATGGCAGATAGCTTGTAAAAGTAACGAACAACAGTAATGACTTCCGATATTTCCAGCAAGTAGCTCATCAAAGCTTGCTGAAAAGAAAACCTAAAAAAGAAAGCCTAAACATGTAGTGCCTGCCCAGCACCTATTTCTTCTATTGCAACTTTTATCATACATAATGTTTACATGTGCATTTGTCTGTGACTCTGTGTATGTGTCTTCTTCGACAGTGAAGTTCTATAGGCTCAGAACCACTATGTGCCAAGGATAAGACAGTACTTGGAACACAGTAACTCTTCAGTCAGTATACACTTTACATAAATGAGGCACTGCCTCCTGAGAGCTTTGAGTGCCATTCACTCTTCTGTATCTGTTTTTGCTGGTTTGAACTCACACCCAGCTTGCTGGTTTGTCTGGCACTCTGCACTTGAAACATGCTTCTTGACTTTATACTGGAGATTTTAGAGATGGAGACTTTCCAAACCCACCCCCTCCCCCGACCCACCTTGGACTGCTGTCCTCAGGATGTCCACATCCTAAGGAGCTCAGATGATGGCCAGAGTCACCGCTGCCCAGCTAGGATTCCTGTTTTGCCTTGTGACAAATACTTACTGCCCATCCGGACCTGCCTTGTGAGCATCCAAGGTGTGATCGAGCTGGCCAGCTGGCCTGCCACATGCCCCAAGAGTCCCAAGAGCCAGGGCCATGGGCAGAGTGTACCAGAGGCCAGGCAGTCACAACCACTGTCCTAGAACTCTGACTCTGCACAGTTTACTTCTGAGCCAAGGGATAACCACGCTGGCCAGCCCTGGATGGCACTTCTCTCAAAGTAATGCTAAGAAAGCGCTCCATAAATATCAACACAAGTTTCTTTCAGAAAGCTCACTGCCACGTTTAAGTGTTTGGACTCAACCCATCGTGTTAGTTTTCAGCAGTTGTGACAGAACGCTCGTGCTGGGCACCCAGTTGGGAGATCTCCCAGCCCATTCTTTCTCAGCCTCAAAGCCCTTCTACAGTGACTCCCATGTAGAAATGACCTAGTCCTCAGATCATTCCTGCAGGTCACTTCCACCCTTCCATCTACCTCTATCTTTCGGGGTCCTGGCCACTTAATCTACAGGCACAAGACAACTCGGGCTTTGTGAAGAGTCATTAGCACAAATATTTACAGAAGACTCCCCACGATGAATGGAAAAGACCAAGTGAGATTTCCATTACTAGAAAACAGAAGGCAGGTAAGCACAGAAAGCCTTCGGTATGCTTCAAACCCAGAGGAAAAACTGCCTTGCCCCACAACCCAACACCACAGAAACCAACGCCGCACACATATCTCTCCTGTCAGTACACTGTGTGAGATGATTTTCATGGTGGAAAATGGTGTGAGACAGGCAATGGGTAAGAACCACCCTTATCATAAGGAGCCTGCAGAGGAAATCTGGGGACTGACTATAGTAGGAATTAGCAGAAGTTCTAGATTCCCTGGTTAAAGATCCTGGGAAAAGTGGTCGCGTCAAAGTTGCAGTGTCATCGAGGGTTTTGACCTCGGGGTTGTTATTTAGAAAGGGCTCCACCAGGTATTCGTCTCCATTCCCATGTGTAGCTTCACTGGTCTGGACAATTAAGTTTTACCATCATGCCTACTCTGAAGGGGAAAAAGTACTAAGAGCAATTCTGTCTATTCTCACAGAGTGCATACTGAAGGGCTGAAATGGAGCTTAGAGGCAATGGAAATGGAGATTTTAGAATACTCCCTCTATCATTTCTGATTTCTAATTCTTCATCTAATCCTTCTCAGCATACATTCCCCCCCAATTCTGTCTGTGTTGCTTGGTTGTGCATTCCAATATTTGTAGCAGACGTCTTTCTTTGAGAATTCTAAAAGTGTCTTTGAGCTAACTATCAACCACTCCATCAAATTACTTTATGGCACCTTTGATAAGGGGTGAGCTGACTTCAACTCTGGAATAGTCCACGTGCTCTAGCATTCAACCTAAGTCCAGTGCCAGCCCTGTGGGTTGACCCCCCCCGCCCCCCACTGCAGTCCAGGACTGAGGGGAGCTGAGCTTCTGGCTGTTTCTGCTGCCCTCTCTGTGCTCAGCAGCTTCAGTACTAATTCATGTTTGTGTCTTTCTGCTTCTCATTTTTTTTTGTCCATGGGGTTATTTAGGTCATTATAACATTCTAATTTAAAAGACTGTATTCTTTCAAAAAAAACAACAGTGTGAGAAACAGGTATTTTTCATCCCAAATCAAAACGAATGTATTATCAATAATACTAAAATGAAGTAGTTCATAAAATACTTTTTCAGCAAGACAGTCTGACCTCATTACATTTTTCTTTGAATAAGCTATTTTTAGAAATCTAGATACTCAACACATGAGAAGCTACACTATACCAGGCACATGGCTCACATCTGTAATCCCAGCTACTTTGGAAGCAAAGACCAAGAGGATCAAAGTTTCAGGACAACGCTGGTAAAAAGTTAGCAAGACCCCATCTCCACAAAACAAACCAAACCTGGTGGTTAACATCTCTAATCCCAGCTATGGGAAGCACAAACAGAAAGACTGTGGTCCCAGGCAGAAAACTGAAACCCTACCTAAAAATAAGTAAAACAAGCACTGAGGGTATGGCTCAAGTGGTATACACCTGCCTCAACAAGGCCTCAAATCCAAACCCGATATAGCATAAATTTCAATGCAATTCATAACATGAGAATGATTCATGAAGTCCTTTATTACATTTATAGTCAGAATCAACATTTAAAGTTGTAAACACATCCACATTTAAGACATGAGCCATTTAAAAACTCTAACAGCAAGTGGAATATTTTCTTTATTTAGAACATATTTTGTATTTACTAAGCATCCTATCATAGGCACATTTAGATTAAAAAGCAATTCTTTTTGTGTTTGTCCCTTGAATCTTGGAAGAAACAAAAGGAAGTTGACTTTTAAAGAGTAGTACTCCTTTATAAACCGAAAGAGGGAATTCTGAATTTGGGAATTGTTCATGGAAAACTCATGCAGTAAGGGGTAAGCACTGGGCAGAATTTACACACACACACACACACACACACACACACACATACACACACACACACACCCTTTCATTCCATAAAACGAGTAAATCAGGACTGGTTGAGTCCTTTAGCACCTTCCATCTGATATTCCCCATGCAGGATGCTAGCAATTGCCCTGGAGACCAAGTTAGGAAAGCGTACGGAGCCACCAGCACGCATATCAGCCTGAAGTGGAAGGCAAAAAAGGACCGTGTACTATGAGAGAAGTGGACTCATACAGCCCTTTCCTTCCGGGGCTTTGTTTTACGATGTCAGTGTCAAGGCACTGGATTCTTGGTCAAGGCTGGTGCTGCCACTTCAGCTCCAGTTCCAGCTTTTGGCTGGGAAACTGGAGATGAGTCTCAAGGACCTTTTCACTCAGGGTGGCTTTGAACCATGATCCTTAGATCTCAGCCTCCCGAGAAACTTGGATTACGGGCATGAGCCACCAGCGCCCAGACACACTATTCTTAAAGAAGAATGTTTTGTAAACATTTCTGAGTACCGTTAAAATAGTATTTAAGAAGGTAAGGTTTTATTTTTAAATTCCTCAGGTTGCAGTTGAGAGTAGATCTAAATTTGCTGTTTCCCTGTGTTTGCTTCACTACAATCCTACGGTCTTTTCCTGAGGACCTCATTTCCCTTGGAGCCCCCACCCTGGCACCCCAGGGAGCCCTCAACAGTTCAGGACCACTCTCTTTAATAGGTCTCAGTGATCTCGCCCAGGGATATGGTAGGGAGCATTTCAGGCAAGTGGGAAGGTCCACACGCCAAGACCAACATGGAGGGAAGTCAAGCAAAATCTGTCTTCATTGTTTCAGAGAGTTATGTGTGAACTCATGTTATCCACAAACTTGGATGTTTTCGGCTTCGTTTTGTCTGATCTTCAGTTTGGAATATTTACTTCCCAGTAAGTTGGTTGCATCTGTCAGGCCTGATTTAAGGAACCATTCTGAGAATAATGCTCACTTTGTAAAAAAAAGACTATTTGTGAAGGGAGCGAGCTTCCCTGACCATACTTGGCAAGGAAGCAGTGTCAAGTCCCAGAACTAAACCAACAGCCCTGTGGCTTCTTGAAGATCTTGCTCCTTAGCAGGCCACAGTAAAACACTTTGAAAATTCTGCTGTTACTCTATTAGGAAAGATTTTCCACAGGAGTACAGCCTAAAGATGGGACACCCCTAATGAACCAAAATTTTCTTTCTACTACTCATCTTTCTTCTTCTTTTTTTTTTTTTTTTTTGGCCAGTCCTGGGACTTGGACTTAGGGCCTGAGCACTGTCCCTGGCTTCTTTTTGCTCAAGGCTAGCACTCTACCACTTGAGCCACAGTGCCACTTCTGGCTTTTTCTACATATGTGGTGCTGAGGAATCGAACCTAAGGCTTCTATGCAAGACAAGCACTCTACCACTAGGCCACATTCCCAGCCCTCTGCTACCCATCTTTTACCAAATGCAAGTCACACACACTTGGCCTGATGGCCAAATTAATGTCCTCCTAGCAAATTATTAGACACTGGATTTCAAAGACTGGCTTCCCTCTGGCAAAAATGAATTATTTTGTTAATAGACAACTTATTACATTCAATTCCTTCTTGGCCAGCAAGTTAAAATGCACTACCTTTGCCTCTCCAAATTAAAAAAAGGCAGAGTTAATTTGTAATTCACCAAGAAAAAAGCACATCTGGTATTGGCAATCACCACAGTTTTTCACAAGCATTTTACAATTTTAACTACACAAAAGGTTAGCAGCAGCCCATTTTTCTAATGTGCTTTAATGGGACATGCAGGTTTTTCACTAGAACAGCAGACCCCTCTTGAATGTCTACAGAGTGGGCTGGCACTGTGTGAGTACTCAACGCCTGAGTAAAACCACAGCAGACTTGACATGAGGGATGCCCAAGAAGAGAACACACAAGGAAGAGAAAATACAGTTTCTCTATCAGAAGTGAGTGTTGCCCTGGTGTGGAATGTTTCTAAGTGTAGTCACCTCGGGCAGCTGCAAGAGGGCAGCGGGGGGTAGGGGGGGGATCTGGTCATGAGGACAGGCCCTGGGGAGCGAGAGGCCCACATGGGGCTCCTCACCCTGGGGACCAAGAGGCCCCGTGTGGTGCTCTAGGAGCCACTGGCATGTGAACAACCAAAGTCTTAGGAGGAAACATCAAGGATTCCCCCAAGACAGAATTCTGAACACTGTGAGATGAAAGAACCCAAGCTGGAGCTTCCGGCCTGTGCCAGGCAACACTCACACTGGGCTGCAACACCAACTCCTACCTGGAACCCCAGACTGGCAGCTTGCCTGAAGAACCCCAGACTTGCCTCCACAAGTAGGAGGCTCTCCCGGGAGTCAGAGGCAGAGTTCCTGTCTATCAATTCCCCCTTCCCTTTCGTGTGTGTGTGTGTGTGTGTGTGTGTGTGTGTGTGTGTGTGTGTGTTGGTTCTGATTTGTTTTCCTCTTTGCCTGGAACAGCACATCACCTCTCTACCCTACGAAGCTGGACATCAAACACACACAGTGCAGCCACTAGAACACACATGGTGCTGCAAAATTCCTGCTAGACAGCAGCTTGCAGACTTCCTGATCCGCTTCCAGGTCAAAGGACCCTGTCTTGTTCAAGGCCTTTTAACCTGTGACTCAGAAAGGAACCGAAAAAGCTCTCCTCAAAAGCTAATGTCAAGAATGTTATCAAGGTAGTATATTTGAATGTAAACTTCTGTGGGTGGTACAAATGTGGTAGTGCATTCTAAACCTCCTTAAAAAAAAAAAAAAGGGAAGGCATGGCAGGGATCCAGACTCCAAGTGTCCCCAAACTGTGGAAAGTCACAGCAAGACCCCCCCATCATTCCACCATCTTTCTGACCCAATTGCTTTCCCCCCAGGATTTTCCCGTAAATACTTACTCTGTAAAGCCTCTGAAATGCTGTTTATTCCAGTTACAAAGAAAGTTCTTTCTAGCCCATCTCCTCCCAATTGGCTCCCTGCCTCTCACTCTCTCTGGCAGCTGGGGAGAACAGAGCACCGACTTCTCAGACTCAAATCCAGCTGCGTTGAGGAGTGCAGAAATGGCTCTCCACATGGCTGGGCCACCTGGTAACTTCCACTTCTGGTGCTCATTCAATCAGGTCCCAAATCTAGAGTCCTCTCCAACCTCCCATCTTCCTTGCCATTACACTGTTCCATCTCTGAGTCACAGTGTCTCCCCACACATGGCCTTTCTCATGAAAGTGGTCCTACATTTCTATCCCCACCCAACCTCGCACGCATGCCTTCCTTATACAAACCACTTCAGTCCTTCATCCACATTTGAACACAGGGCCTCACACTTGCTAACAGGTGCTCTAAAACTTGTGCCTTGCCCCAAGTCAGTTTCTCTTCTCTCTAAGCCTTCCCCAGACTTCAAATTCTAACATAAACTAAATGTAACTCAGAGTTCCAGCCACTGAAAAGTTGAGCCTGACCACATGCTTACGACTTCTACTTTTCTGTGAATGTGCCAATAACTGGGACTTCAACTCAAAGCTCCATGCTCTTAGTTGCCCTTTCCACTCAAGGCTAGAACTCTACCCCTTGAGTCACAACTCTACTTCCTTCTTTTTGCTGATGACCTGGACAAGAGTGTCACACAACTGTCTTTGCCGGGGCAGGCTTCCAACTGTCATCCTCAAAGCTCAGCCTCCTGAATAGCTAGGATTACAGGTGCAAGTTACAGGCTCCTGGCCACATTATACTTCTACTGCAGACAATCTTGGCTATCAAACTAAAATAAATTTTACTAAATATAGTCATATGGAAAAAATGTTCTAAGTTAACATTTTAAGTAATAGGAAATAACTATTCAAATAATAGACTTTATGTAACCTATTGAAGAAAGAACACAGTAGAATATACCGTTTTTTGGAAAGGGGTAATTATTTATTCTTGACAGAAATCGCTACTCTTTTATAGCTTTCCTAAAATCTTATACATGAAACTACTTATGTTCCAAAAAAGAAGGATTTTTTTTCTATCATTCATGGATCATGGAGAAACTAATAGGGTTGGTCAGTTATGGTATTGTCTCCTCTGTAGTTCTGGTCACTATGGAACAAAAGGCCTGCAGGGGTGGAGGAAAAGCCTGGAACCAGGGGCACCACAGAGAAACTGTTCTGAGATGTTCCCCTAGATGCTGATTGTAGCGGTTCTTCTGGATCTTTCCAGACCTGCAACCTTACGTATGGCACAGGGTATACTTAGTATAGTGGTCAAGAACCTCAGAACACCAACGACAGTTAACATGACGACAAAGACTCTCCCCTTAGAAAAGTGAGTTTGGAGACGGGAGAAGATGGCACGAATGGACCCCGCTCTCTGTCTGTCTCTTTCAGGAGCAGGATGAGACTCGCAAAGTGGCTTCCCACCGGTTCAAAACCCACACGGTAGCTCTCTGTGCACACAGAAACGGTGCATAAGGCTTTCCTTAAAAACACCAGAAATGAGGGTACTTGACCGATCGATTGGGTGTGTGCTCTATCTAACAGCCACACACTACTCAGTGTTCAGAGGCTTCTCAACATAAACCACCTGATTCTTTTAAAATGCTTATGATAGTAATGACATCTCTCATTTCTATGATTAGTTTTTATAATTCTCCCTCCTAGCAAATTGAAAGTGAATAAAGTGGATGTTACCCAGGTCTTGGCATCCCAATGCTTTCCTGACCAGAGGGTATAACTCCACATCGTCCTATCAGGCACATGGCAGAGGTGAGCGGGCCCTGTGTGCGTGGTGCTACACCCCTGCCCCATGGTACACCAGGGGGAGGAGGCCGGGTGTGGCCCTCTAACATCACACGTATTCAGTTTCAAACTGCACTGGGCCGAGCATGTGTGTGCCACCAGACACTGCCAATCATTCCAGGTGTGGAATGCTGACCACTTCAGCTCCTCGTGTTCCCAGACATCTCTCTAGAAGTGTCTTGATCTGTCAGAACAAAAGTCTAAACAAAAATGACCTGGCTGAAATGCAGGAAGCCTCTTCCTGGTCACCACACCCAGCCCAGAACGCGAGGGACCCTCCCCTCAACCTCCACTCTCACCTCAGAAATCAACAGGTTCTTGCTTTGCATGAAAGCCTAGAACCCTGCTGAACCTGGAGTATAAACCAATGCCAAGGACCCTCAACGTGACAGAGGAAAGTGGCCATGAGTTGTAGCAACCTAAAACCTCAAGACTAATTATATTAAACCATTAAATTCCCTATTTACTGTATAAAGCTTTTGCTGGCACAGCTGGGCAAACAAGTCTCCCCAGGGAGGCTCTATATAGGGAGGAGAGTCTCATGACAAAGTGTCTTCCTTTGGCCAACAAACACATAAAACTCTTTAATGGAGATATTTCCCCATTGGCCTACTAGTTTGCTAATTAGGCATCAGAATATCTGTGCTGAGGCTACGTTCCCCACTGGTCAGAGAAATTATTCTCCCACGCCCCCCACCCCCACAAACACTTCTTGGCAGATGATGCTGGGCAACCTTCTCCCCACATGCTTTTCCTACTGTATGTTTTGTTTCCTTTCCAAACATGTGGAGCCAATGTGTAACTTGATCTGCTGGTGGCTCTAGCCATTCTGTGATCATGGACGTGCTACTGTGTGAGTGTAGGGATGAAGTTTCTGCGGTTGCTGCTGGGCATGCAAGAATATGGGCCTGTTGCTGCACATGCATCTTGTGGTGTCCATGTGCCTCCTCAGAGCAAGTATGCACAACCCTGTTGGTGCATATGCACTTTCTAACATGTGTGGCACTCGTGTTGCTAATGCATGTACATCTGTTGCTGCACACACCTCTTGTTTGACCCATAGGTGCTTATGAAACTCAGTTGTGCATGTTCTTACTGGACACCACATAGTGCTAATGAGTGTGAGCTTCCTGGTGTGTGTAAACAAGAGGTTCTCTTGTCCCTCCTGAAGTGCATGTACCTTCAAGAGCACATGTGTCTGTAGGTGCCCACATGTCTACTGATTCCCACAGGCCTCCTCTGGAACATGCTTCTACCTGCTTTCTTGTAAGGCACACCTGATGTGCATGTGCCTCCAGGTGTACACAGGCCATTTGGTGCACAAAGCCCTCCTGGTTCACATCAGTGTATTGACTTGCATGAACTAACTTTTATGGAGTTTCTACACTGTTCTTGTGAGTTTAGGTGCTGGTAGGTTGGCACTTGGGCTCTCTGATTTATTTCTCATGCTGCAGCATTGAGTACTCTACTCAGGGATTTACTGTGCCCTTGGGTCTTGTGTAGTGTTTGTACTGGCTCAGCATCAAAGTTATGGATGGTAGCATGATCTGAAGCTAGTTCATGAGTCTCAGCTCAGCACTACCATCTGTTGTTGGCACTCATGTTCCTAGGAACTCTGTGATTGTACAACTAAGCACTTTAGGCCTCTCCTCTGCAGAAGCCCTTAGAACAGAAGGCCCCTGTACCCCAGCCATTGGTCATTGAAGAGAATTGTCAAAGGGCAAAAGGATGTGGAAAAGACCATGACTGGCATTCTTGGGAATCTGTACTTTGATCTTGGGCCTGCCCCCTGCAACTCCAGCCAGCATTGCAATGTGGTAAGGAGCTTCTCTGGGGATCCTCCACAGGCCAAACTTTAGGCAGTGTGCCTTCTTGTGAGCATGTGTATCCTGCTGCTTGTTGGGTATGTTGGCCTGTGTGCCTATTCCTATGCCTGAGCCTGAAGATGCATTTAAGCCTGCTGGTTTACCTTGGTCCTTTTTATGCATGTGCCAGATGATACAGGCCTCTTAGTATTCCTGAGCCTATTAGTGTGTGTGCTGGTGACATTGGACTCCTGGTGCTCACTGGCCTCTTGGTGTATGTGCTAGTATTCCTGCTCCTGTGGTTGTAAGTGCACATATTGGTGTGCAGACCCATACTCACGCTGTTTCTGGGATTTTTGGTCCCACAGTTATGCATGTGCATGTGAATACTGGTATTCATGGTCCTCCTTATCTGTGCAGACATGCTAGTGGATGTGGGCATACTGTCGTACATCAGCATGCTTGTGTGCAATTGCTTGCTGGTGGAAGGTGCTTCCTGAGAAATGTTCACATGTAGCTGGTATTTTACTTTATTAAATTATTGTGTGTTTGTGTGTGTGTGTTGGTATTGGGGAAGTCTAGTTTATTTTCCAAGCTGCAGCTTGGAGTACGCATACTCATGCTGTACCCCAGGGCATTCCAGATATGTCTAGGTCCAAAATATTGCTGGGAAACATGCCTCATGTCTCCCTCAGTGCTCATAGTTTGCCTAAAGTACTTGATGCTTCTTCTCCAAGCATACCCTGGTCAATGTTTATGTGGGACTGATGATACACATAGGTATGCTGGTCATAGGTATGCAGACACAAGAGGCCCTGCTGATGTTTGTGATTGTACACCCATGTCCATCTGCTGGTGTGTAGGTGTCTCTAGGTGTGTATACATTTCTCTGTGAATGTGATCTCCATGGTACACGTGTGATCCAAGGAAAGTGTCTGAGGGGCTCCTGGGCCTTGTGAAGGCTGTGAACCTGCTAGTAAGCACCAGCATTCAGGTGCATGTGTGCCTGCCGGAGCAAGTGAGCATCCTGCTATGCATGTGCCTGTTGGAGCACATAAACATCCTGTTGCACATTCACCTATTAAAGATCACGATGTGAAACTTCTGGTACACATGTGACTGCTAGTTCACCTTGAAATCTTGGTGCGCATGCTACAGCCGGTACACATAGGGTTGTTGGTGTGCCTGCCCCTAGTAGTGTGCATTTGGATAAATGTGGGTCTCCAGGTGCACATGTGCATTCTGCTGCATAGTGCATGTGAACATGCTGGTACACATGTCCCTACTGGTGAACCTGATGGTAAACATGGGCCTCCTGGTACTTGTGCACCTACCTATTGCTTAAACTATTGGTGCACCTGCCTGTGTGCAAGTCTTTTAATGTGTGTGTTTGTATGCCAGTGCCTGTAGGCCTGCTGGTGCATGCATACACACTGGTGAGTCTAGACCTCCTGGTGGGTATCAGTGTGCTGCTGTGCATGTGCATGCTGATGGGATAATCTTTCTGATTAAAGTGGGCTTATATCTCGTTTTACTTTGTGTAGTCCTTTACTCCTCCTCTTTTTCATCCTCCTCTTCCTCCCTCTCTTTCTCTCTCTTTCTGTGTGTGTGTGTGCGTGTGTGTGTGTGCGTGTGTGTGTGTGTGTGTGTGTGTGTGTGTTGGTGTTGAAACCCTGTTTAGTTTTCCTTTGGAAACTGCATTGGTATACCCATGCTGTTGCATGGTTCTAAGGTCTACATAGTGGAGGCAGACTCATATGGTAGAGAATGTTAGCATATCTATTCCCAGTTTGTGTTAACCTCCTCCATCCTAGGTCCTCTGTCCTTTCCCCCAAGTCAAGTGACCAGGTCGAGCCTGGCCACAATTGTCAAGTCCCAGGGAAACTATACTATCTTTGGCCCCCAGGTGTGTCAGCAAAATGCTGCTGCCACAATCCTATGGTTCTGCCCCAGCCACATACTTTTTCTAGTGATATTTCAGGGCTTCAATTTTCTTCATGGAGATTCATTCTCCAATAGTGGGAAAAGCTTGGTGTTGAGTTCCAAGTCCAGCTCTGTAGGTCAAGGATTCCGGCAAACATAGCCCAGGGATCCAACAGTTGTGTTGCTACCATATATGATCAAGTCCCAGCAATCGTGAGTGATATCCCGTCTTACTGCTTGTTCCCTCAGTCACTTGACAAGAGTTCCTCTGGGGATTCCCATAAAAGCTCTAGTGTCAACTTCCTCACACTTATCATGGGATGGGCCTTGTTTTAAATTACTCAAGATTCTCCTTTAGGTTGTCTGTTCTATAATTTGGAGCCTTTAAAGCTCCTTCTTAACCTTAAACCTCATAAGTTGATATGCTTATGGAATATAATTTGATCCCTTCATGGGCCATTGGACCTTGATCCTTTATAGGACCTATTGAGACTTCTACATGTGCTCTAGCAAGTGAAGCCAACCTGTCTGCAGGTTCTCTCTCTCTCTCTCTCTCTCTCTCTCTCTCTCTCTCTCTCTCTCTCTCTCTCTCTCTCTCTCTCCATGTATCCTTAAAAAGGGGATTCTGAATACACTCTTCCCAGTTTCTCTCTTAAGGCTAACAATCCTTGCTTATAATTCTCTCAACTAAGATTAACTATATTTATCTCCTCTGCAGTGAGTAAACTGAGTTCTCAAAGCAAATTCCTGTTTCAGTCAGCCTGTGTGCTTTCCTTCCTGTGTGACTGACACAGCCTATGACTAAGGTTGGTAGATAACTAAATTAGCTATGATGTAAATCCTCCTGGCACCCACATGCCACCTGGATCCTGGCTCATGTTACTCCTGGCGTCTGTGCACCTGCTAAGGCATAGGAACATTCCTTTGCATATGGGCTTGCTGAGAGGCATTGGAATCAAATTGTGCATGTGCCAAGTAAAGACCCAATGCCTAATAGTGTATGCAAGGACTCTGTTTCACATGCATAGCTGCTGGCTTAATTTGGCCTGA
This sequence comes from Perognathus longimembris pacificus, assembly GCF_023159225.1. Lineage (NCBI taxonomy): Eukaryota > Metazoa > Chordata > Mammalia > Rodentia > Heteromyidae > Perognathus > Perognathus longimembris. Next base: position 29,405 of record NW_025956738.1, on the reverse strand, counting down.
TGATGTGTGTGTGGTTGATTGTGTGTGTGTGTGTGTGTGTGTGTTGGTACATGAGTCATTATGAGAACACATCCTGGTAAATGTGGGTCTCATGTACATGTGTATTTTGGTTCAGGGTGTGCATATGCCTGCTACTGCACATGTACATCCTGCTGCATGTACTTGTAAATATAAGCCTGTCTGGGTGCACCTACTCATATGCCAACTGTTGTTTCTGCTGGCACATAGGGGCCTTTTGGTGTGTGTGAGCATGCTGGTGCCTTAAAACCTGCTGGTGTGTGCAGGCACGCTGGTGGGTGTGGGCATGCTGGTAGAAATTAGCCTGCTGATGTGCATTAACATGTTGGTGCAAATATGCTTTCTGGTACTAGTGGGTATGCATTTGATGTTTTATTTACTTTTACACCTTTATTTTGTCTCCATGTGATGTTAATAGAGTAGTACAGTTTATTTTTGTGCTTAAGACTGAGGCACTCATAATAATGCTGACCTCCCACATGTCTGGAGGATGGAGATCAGGAACCTCTGGGTAAAGGTCCCACAGATCCTGCACCTCACTCTTTGCCTACAAAATGTTTTTTCTTCCTTTCCAATTGTATATGGTCCATCTTGTATGTGATATAGTGACATGCATAGGTATGCTATAATTGTGCATGATCTGGTGAATGTGGGTGCACTGGCAATGAGATTCTGGGGCCATTGAGTTCCCTACACAAGCAAGTACACATGAAAATGCTGGTGTGCAAGAGACTGCTGGTGCACTGGGGCCTTCTTGTACACATGAACATGGATGCACCTCTATGTTTTAAAATGCCAAGACTACCAGGTGACCATGGTCCTTCTAGGTGCATGCTCTACTGGCTGGTCTAATTAAGGTCATGGTGTTTCATCTAATGAATAATTTTAATACAGTATTAATTGTATGGCCTTTAATAATACATTGCAATTTTTGTATGCAAAGCTTTTTAAATGTTTGCTGCTACTTTAATACTAATAAACCTAACACGTATCTAATTGTCACTGGCAGAACTATGCACATAAATAATTGTAAATATCAGTTTAAATTTCATATTCACCTGTGAAATTATTCTCCTATGAAGTACAACAAAACTTCCTCTTCTTGGATAGCTTCAAAAAGGGATTGGATATGCTGACAACCACACCAGGATGGAAAGTCTTAATGAGAAAGAAAAACAACAAGATTTACTAGCAAATTCTAATTAAATTTCATTTGGTACCAGATAAAATAAGAATAATTACAAAACAACATAAATGATGACATTGGAGGAATTCATCTTGTATTTTGCAGGATAGGTCTTGTAAGAAGGCAGGATTTGCCAAACAGGGGAAAGGGTGGGCAGTGGTGTCAAAAGTCTCCAAATACAAGAACTACACATAATGTAAGAAAAAATATATTAATAAAATAAGAAGCAGTACTTTATTACATAAACTGGCAAATAAGAAGTAGTGTTGTCCTCCAAGTCAAATCTTTAGAGTTTGCAGAAGTGGACTGATATGAACAAAGCTATGGTTTGGGTAGCAATGAAGTATTGATATAAAATAACTAGGCAGACACAATAAAAACAAATAAAACATTCTTACAAGATAAAATGAACACTTAGACACACAAATTATGAAGTTAGAGGAAATACTCTTCAAAGTAAGAAGGTTGAATAAGGCAGTACTTTGTTTGCAGCATCAAGGACTGTGTTTGATGCAAAAAATATTATGCAATAACAATCTACCTAGAATTAGTAAGAAAGTTTCAAATGAAAGAACAACTCAATAAGAGGGAAGAGGGGGCTGGTGGGTCAAAGCTCTACTACATCACATGAGAAAGTGTATCATATAAAATCACAACAAACACTGAATATATATCCATGAAGAGGAATTGGATTGAGGAATGCCTATGTTCATGCAAGTCTGGCCCACGGATAATGAAGAACTATTCTGGAAGGCCCAGGAAAGAATTTGTTGGTGGCAACTTTTCTACAAGATAATAATGTGGGGTGGGGGTCTGTGTGCTGGTATACCAGTCCATTGAAAATATGGAAATTCACCTGGTGATTTAGTATCTTCTTTGGTGGCACAGCATGTATCAGAAATGTTGACATGGAGGGTTCAAAGAAGACACTGACTCTTAGGAAGGTCAGAGGATTCCCTTGGAACGTGGCTTATTGGTGGAGAAGAGGATCTGGAAGCTGTAGGCATAGCTCCATCTCCTGCTGGCTCTCCAGGTGTTGTGTTATCATCCAATACAGAGCCTGGTTTGTCTTTGCCCATAGTTGGACAGGTGTTTAGCCAGACTGTAATGGTGGCAGGCTGGAGGTCACTTGCTTAGTCATCCTGCTGATTATCCCAGGGATGAATACACATGACATAGCACCTTTCTTGAAAGTATTGGGTCCCCAGCAGGCACTGAAAGAAGCTGGATGATTAGGCATCCATCAAGTCTTCACTGGACCTCAGGCCATAGCATACTCCACTTGTAACTCTTCTCATGTGTCACCAAAGACAGGACACAAAGGGCATAGCATCCCTTTGTCCAGATACTAGCCACTCAAATCAGAAAGGAACAGCCATCTCCCCTTTGCCCTTGTTGCATTGGCAGAGGGCCTTCAGCACAGTCTCCTTACTAATGGATCTGAGTTTGATTCTACACAGGGGTGCCTGTGAAGTATCTGTTGGACAGCCACAAGAAAGCATTTGGATTCTCTCAGAATCAGGCACTGAGGTTGGTACTGAGTGACCTGCTTTGTTTGCCTCATGTAATGGTAGAGATGGCCAGGTTGTCAGACGAAATGTGCAGCCAGAGAGTCAGCAATAGAGGAGGGTGCTGAGACTAGAAATGGTGCTTTTGAATGCACCAAGTTATTATGTGAAGCAGGGCAGCATCCCCTCACGATCTAGGGAAGTGAGCCCCCTATTCTGAGGATGTGATGACTGGGCCATAGCAAACATTGCCTTTGGCTGGATGGTCATTCAGGTAATGGCTCTGGGGGCTGCCCCACAAATAACATCACTTGGTAAACCTTGACTGTGCAGAGGAGCATCTTCTGACAAAAATTGAAATATAGACTTATATACACCCAGCTATATAGCCAGATAGGTGTACAGGTAGTTGTCTATGGGCAATTGTGAGTTGGACTGGCTTATCTTTAGTGGGCAGAATATCCATACCAAGGGTAGTAGCATCATTTTCAGCATGCCCAGGCTGTGCAAGTGACGTTTGCATTGCTGCCTATAAAAGAGAGCAGTATGATAGGTATTCCACAGTCTTGTGGCTGTGGGATCAGCAAATTCTATTGAGGAAATATCTCCTAAAGCCCGTGCATGACACCATACAAGAAAACTTGCAGGGCTCCAGAGAAGATTCCAGGACAAAAATTGAAGGTGTGGTATTCAGGGCACATGCAGGATGTAGGGCAGATGGGATCCTCTGTCCTTTGATATCCAGCCCCTTCCCTCTAGATATGTGAGGAGCATATTGGAGAGTAAAAGAAACCAGAATATCCATGCTGCAGCAAAAATAGAATGGAATGCTCTATTATACACATAAAATAAAATATCTGCTATAAATCCACATCCAAAATAAGGCCCCTTTTCATAATCTTGATTATTCATGCCAGCATGCTGATATGAACAAGTACCAGCATATGAAGACAAGTACCAGCAAAATCAGGAGCATCAGTACATAGACACCAGAAGGCCCACACCCCATAGGAAACTCATGTGGACCAGGAAGCACATGCTAACTGTAATGCTTATGTGAACACCAAGAGGACATGCACTCAACAAGGCACTTTTGTCCCAGCAATCTCGTGTGAACTAAGATGTGCAGGGCCACCAATTGTTTTGTGCACCAGGATGGGCATGTCCATATGAATTGGCATATGTGCCACAATGCACATGCTCAGCAGTAGGCTGACTTATACCAGCAGGTGCTCAACTCAAGGAAATATATGGAAGACAGCAGGCTCAGAGACTACACATGACATCTGCTCAACAAGAGAACTATGTGCTTTAGTGCCAGAGCCAGCCGGCAGTGAACAGGGAGTCCTGATTGAGGGGAGGACTAAAGAAAAAAAAGATAGATGAGAGAAAAAAAAGACAAGAGACAAAAGATGGGGTTCAGGAGGTCTGCACCTCGAGATTGTAACTCAACACTGCAGTCCTGTTTATTCTTAACATCCAGCTTTTATGCAGTTTGGGAACCAGGGAATGGCATAGGGTTACTAAAGTTTAAGAAAATAAGAAAGCTTTTAGGTCGGTAAATAACAGGAGACAATAAAACAAGACAAGGCTGAATGGTAAACATAAACCAGGCTCCTAAGGACACAATAAAACATCTTGGTAAGTTCTGGCTGTCAATTAAGCCAAAATCTTATTGCATTCCTTGTGATAACAGCACAGCCAGAGGTCAGGGTGAGCTTAGCTGCTAGCTCGGCTCCCAACATCTCCCCCATCTTTGTTTAAAGAAGCGAACCCGCCTGTCTTAGGTTGGGTGGGCCGCCTTGCCTGCCTTACCCATCATCAGGAACTTCTTCAGAGCAAAGCTGAAGGCCGTTGTTGTAGGTTGGTCAGGCCCGACACCCCCTCTTACCCGTCTTTGGCTGCAGTTCCTCTCTGGGGAAATTCATTTACTTGGAGCTTAATCTTGTGCAGCTGGCTGGCTAAACTCATAAAAGAATTTTGCAATATACGTACAATGCAAGGAAGGCATAGGCAAACCATCAGCAAATGTATCCCAGGGCCAAGCAATGTCATTAGTAACCCCTTAACATTAGTCAAAGAAGGTACATATTGTTCAAATTGTTCAAACAGTTCCTTTGCAGTATTTGCGACTTCAAAGTCCAGAGGCGAAGCTTGTTCTAGTCTGGCTATTTGCCTGTAGAGCTGAAAAAGATCTAAAGACAAATTATTATGATGCCAAATATTATTACAGTGTGCTACAACTTGTTCCCAAGGATAGCTTGACCCATTATATTTATGGAGGGTCACACAAATAAAGTCAAACCTAGCATGGCAGTGCACCCGTTGCAAGGTTTGTAAAGCACGAATTTGTTCTCCCAGAGACAACACAGATTCATACAATGCTTCTATTTTTTGTTCTACTTTATCATCAATCCTGCCTTGAAAGTGTAGGGCTTGCGTAGTATTATGAGCAAGCTGATTAACATAGTGAGCTGTCTGCACACTTTGTGGTAAAGCCACAGTAGCTGCTGCAGCAGAAACAGCCAAAGAAATAAAGGCTACAATGCCTGCTATCAATAGCCCTATAAATCGTCTCAAGCGCATGAGCTCTTTTAGATGTTTTAACACTTGAATACCTGTTTCTTCATACCAAGGCTCAGATATGTTCACAGGAAGCATAACAAATGGAGGCTACTTAATAAAAATTACAGAATCAGTAAGACCACTATACAAGCAATTTGTAAAAAAAAAACAGTTAGTACAAGTAACATTGAAATACATGGCTCCTATAGAAATATTAAAAGGTCCATACATAATTGCATAAGGAGGTGTTACACAACTCATAATATTTTTTAAAAAGGAAGAAGAGGGCCTGGAAATATTATTTAGGGCAGCCACTGACATCCAGACATGAAGTTAAGGGTGCCCATTCATCCATCACAGACCTGGGTTGTACTTGTTGGTGAGATTAGCTCCCGACCAGTCTATCAAATGAGAATTAGTTCCTGAAATATTGGTTATAAAAGGATGTTCATGTCTACACTTTATGGGATGCAGTTCTCCCGTGGATTCTACAATTTGAGAAGAATTGATGAAGCGAAGTATCATGAAGAACAATGTAGAATTAGCATGTACAGGGAACCCAGTAGGTAACAAAGTCATTTGTTTATGATACACTTAACTGTTATCAGGAATCCAAATTCAACGACTCATGGATGGCATTACAGTGCAGCCTGGAATATGTCCATTGGAGTCAGTTGTAAAACATAAAGGGGTTCCAATGCCAGAAGCTGCAAAGTCTCCCGTTTTAACGTGTTGAACAAAAGGATCTGGAGCAGTACCATATGTTGATCTGTTGATATGGAGGAGGACCTCAGCTACTTCCCATGTCACAGGGTGCATGCTGGGTGGACGTTGCACGTAAGCCCAGTGAGTCAGCGCTTGTATCATCCTGATGAGCTTCCACAATCTGAATGCAACGCTCAGGTAGCCAGCGGGCATCATTTTCATCCTGTGAAAAAACACAGACATGTCCTTGACCCCATATCAATATTGGTTTGGGCCCATGCCAAGCACCTGTTAAAGGATCTTTCCCCTTAACTTGGGCAAAAGCTCTTTGCTCTCTCTTTTCCCAGAACTGCTGTGCTGCAGAAAGGCCATTATAGTCCAGATTTTAAAAGTTTAGTACAAATAAAGCATGAGAAAGAATATTAACAGGCGTGAGGGGGTATAATCCCCCCCATTAATTTAGAAATTTGATGTATTAACAAACCGTTGGCCCGCTCAACAATTCCTTGACCTTGAGGATTATAGGGAATTCCTGTAGTGTGAACAATCTGGTAAGATTTACAAAAAGTTTGAAAAGCTCGTCCAACATATCTCGGACCATTATCAGTTTTAATATGTTTAGGAAATCCCATAGTGGCAAAGCAGCATAGGGTATGGGAAATACAATGTTTGCTAGCCTCCCCAGCAAGAGGAGTAGCCATAATAAAGTTAGAGTAGGTATCTATGGTAACATGGACAAAGCGAAGCTGTCCAAAAGAGGGAATGTGGGTAACACCCATTTGCCAAACATGGTTGGCCACTAAACCTTGAGGGTTAATTCCCTTGGAGGGCACAGATAGAAAATTAGTAAAATTGGGACGTTTTTACAATTTGACGAGCTGCCTCACGTGTGAAATGAAAACGCTGACGTAAGGCACGACTGTTTTGATGGTGGGCTGCATGTGATTATTTTGGTAAGTCAATCTGAGTGAGAAAAACCTGAGTAGCCTCATCTGTAATAGCATTGCCCTTACTTAACGGTCCAGGAAGCTTAGTATGAGCACATATAAATCCAAAAAAGCATGGACAGGTGCGAGAGCGAAGAAGTTGTATCTGGCAAAAAAAAGTTTGAATGGTGGAATTAACTGTTCCAAGAAAGGGGACAGTTTCAATAACCTGAAGGGCTCGAATAACATAATGACTATCAGAATATAAATTAAAAGCTTTAGCAGGCAAAAGTGTAAGGGCCTGTAAAACTGCTTGAAGTTCAGCAGAACTTCAAGTTTGGGCAGAAGAAAGACCAGTGTCTCAAGATTTAGTTTCACCATCAATAGTAAGAGCAGCCATTCCGTTAGAAGATCCATCTGTAAACAAGTCAGCCACAGAAAGAGGTGATAGAGATCCAACCCAAGGAAATACAAAAGTGTAAGAAGAGGCAAAGTGAAGTAATTTGTTGGAGGGATAATGATGTGAAATAGTACCCATAAAATTGGCCCAAGCAATGGCTCAGGAATCACAATGAATACAAAGCCATTCTTGCTGTTGTAAATTACAAGAGATATAAATTACACGTGGATCTCGTCTGAGATACTTACAAGATTCCACATGGCACATATGGACTAAAGTGGACACCAATTCATAATAGGGAGTAAACACTTTTGAGGGAGTAACAGGCAAGGAAAGCCATAAAAGAGGTCCCTTCTGCCAGAGGACCACTGTTGGAGAGTGAGGTGTAGTTAAAATATATGCTTCCCAAGGGGCTGAGTAATCAATATAGTTTACATGTTGGGAAAAGATGGCAGAATTTACTATACTTAAGGCTTTAGCTGGTTCAGTTGTCAATTGTCTGTGAGATGTAGGGTCAGTGTCCCCCTTTAATAAATCAAATAAGGGTTTTAATTCAGCTGTGGATAATTTAAGATAAGGGCGAAGCCAATTAATATCTCCCAGAAATTTTTGAAAATCATGCAAGGTACACAAATGAGAAGTCTTAATCTGTAATTTTTGAGTAGTAAAATAATAAGGACCTAAAATATGACCAACAAATACTTGCCAGACTTCTTCTGTAACACTTAGAGAACAGCAGACTGAATGAGATCCATGTGCCATTAAATCAAATCATATTATTTAACCTTACCTTACCAGCAGGTGGACGAGAACACAAATGAATAACAATCAAGAGGGCAAAGGGTCAGGACAATGTAAAAGTGTCAGCTTCAGTGGATCCGAAGTGGCTTATGTCTTAGATCCTGAATCAATAGGCCAGCAGGAGAGATGGGTTGGATCTGGGCAAGGCTGTAGTGGCATCTCTCAGAGTCCCCTGGATAGACTGTCACACCTCCTGCTGGGTCACCTGCAAATTTCTACACAGACTGGTTAAAGACATTTGAACCATCCCAGTATTCCTTGGTTACTCTGAGTAGTTTGGCTTTTGTATGCCGGTGCCCTACTTGTTTCAGCAGGGTGACAACTTTAAAGATTTTAGAAGGCTTGGGCCTTTAGCCATCTTCTTAGTCACAAAATCCACAAAGACCAAGCGCCAACAAAGTCTGCTGTCTGCAGCAGCCATGACAGTTTCTGAGACATGGAGGAGGAAGATACCCATGCTTCCCCAATGCAACCCTGTGGCCACCAAACACAACTCTGATGCTTTTAACCTTGGAGTAAATCTTGGTTGAAACTCTGTCATGATAGGCCTGCTATAAACCCAACTCTAATCTTGGGAGTGGGTGGGGCAGAGCTGGGCCTGTCAAAATCTTCACAGGACTCCTAGATTTCCTGAGCAGTTTCCCATGCAAGAGAAAGAGAGAGAGAATAAGGAATCATTAGTAGTGAAACCAGGCAGTTTGGGAGCAGACTGTGGAGGCAGCTTCCTGTAGCCACAGACTTCCACAGTCCATGCAGCTAGCACACATGTCCACCTTCATCCTATAAAGCAAAATATTAATCTTGGGTCAGAAAAATCTAGGTTAGAAGCCACATTTGCATACTCATTCCAAAATGATTCTGGTCCCTTGATCTTAAAAGAGTTTATGAGGGCAGAGGGAAAAAAAATGGAGAAGCAAAATCTTAATCTATACCAAAAAATTGTCAGGATTAGATGTACACTTGACTTTTAGCATAGATAGACATAAAGAATAACACACTGGTTTTACATCATTGTACTTATATCACATGCTGTATATTAGAACCTTTTGGAGTTTTTCTTAGACACATTTGCTTGCACCCAAACATGGGTTTAAAACCTGTTTTTTTTTTTTTGTTTTGTTTTGTTTTAGTTTTACCAACAGACAGACAGACAGACAGTTGTGCACAAGCTTTGGGGCATGCTTAGAATTGTTTTTTAATTGGCTATGTAAGTTTTCTGGAATTCCAGTGGCAAAATGATATTATTTTGCCCATATTGTAGAACCACGTGGTTAGTTAGAAGACAAAAAACCTTTCCAGCAAACCAAAATCTTCACAGATAATATGAGAAGCCAAATTTTGAGAAACCAGTTCAGCTCCCATGGAGAGCTGAAGTGGGATGCTATGACCAGAGAAGGTCCAGGAGATGGGAGACAGGACATGAACAGAACAGAGACAAGTGGGAGGGCGTAAAGGCAGCAGAGCTAGTCAGAGCCTTAGCAGGCTTACAGCAAGACACCTTCACTTTCCAGCATTTGAATTACAAGGTACCTTTGAATTACAAGTTACCTTTGAATTGCAAGGCTACAGTTCCAGAGTTCAGGGTGGGGGGCAGGGTTACGGGAGCTGAAGTCTCCAGGTCCCTGTCCAGCCTTGTGGAATTTGGCATGCCCATCACTTGTGGGATGGGTGGGTTTCCACCTCCAAGCAATTCTATTGTCCACCATGTGCTGAGCTAGAGAAAATTTAGGATTTAGCCAAACAAGCAGAATTTAACTGAATCTCCAAACTTAACAAAAATCAATAACAAGAATAGAAAAACTTTCTTTGTGTCTTTCAAAGCAGATGTTAAACAAACATTGGTACCTTTGTAATCAAGCAGGCAGGCAGGCAGAGTTTAGAAAGAGGCAGAAAAAGAGACAGAGAGAATTTCATCTGCCCAAGTGCTTGTAGAAGTTATGTAAGTCCTGTAAAATATTCCAAATTTTTAATATTGGGCTCAACTTGAGCAGCCTTTAGATTGTGCCCTTTCCATGGTAAGTGATTAGTAGAGCTGAGGAGATAAATACAAAGCGTCCTCAGTATTACTCTGGTCAGCTGAAATGTAGGAGACAATCAGCAATAAGGTTGTCACCCCAGTTGCTGTGTCCTGGACTGAGCAGAAGATCACTCACCCTGGGTGTGAGGGCAAATTTGTAGATTGTAGTGGTGGATGGAAGTAGAGCACTTGGTCAGGAGAAGTTACCTTGGTGGTGTTAGCATTTCCCTAGCCTCAGGTCCCTCCCCTGCAGCCTGCCTATGTGCCTACGTGCAGCCTGCACGTAGGAGAGCTGTAAGTCTGCTAGGACTGTTGGCGGGGGCTCACCAGTATCTACCTTTAAAGGAGTTTGTTGTTCTGAATGAAGCTGTGACAATAGGGCTATAACTGATTTCAACATACTCTCAACATGGGTCAATCTATCTTTAGTAGGCTCATTGTATATTTTTCCTCAGTGTCTGAGTCATCTGTGTCTTTCTTATTAACTAGTCCAGTGAGTTCAGATATTATCAATTTGCTTAGCTCTCCCCAGGCAGCTGCATAAGCTCTTGGGGCTGGGCAACTCTCATCAGGTCCCGGTTCAGTTTCTCCAATCAACTGATTGAATTTAATCTGCTCATGTCTAGGATCTAAGCAATCTCTGACCAGGTTCCAAAGAGTAAAAGCGTCCACTGGGGTTTTTTCAGGGCCCTTGGTGTCATAATGTCCCTGAATCATTTTTCCTACTTTTTGCCAAGCTTCTAAACTAATGATTCCTTCCTCTGGGTAACAGGGGCATATTTCCTTGATGAAGTGAAAGAAACGTTCCAAGTGACTTTGCCCCACTTTCACTCCCCGGGCATAAAGCGTCCCTTTAAGGGCTTGCACATACAGCGTGTGACTATTACTTTGCCCCTTTATATTTTACTCCCGACTATATCTTTCTGTACTTTCTCCTGCTCTCTTTCCCAAGTTATCGGACATTCTCTTACCTAGTGGGGGTCCTCTGCCTTCATCCCAGGTTTTCAGGTTCCTGTTCAGGCGCCACTTGCCAGAGCCAACCGGCAGCAAAGAGGGAGTCCTGATTGAGGGTGTGAGGACTAAAGAAAAAGAAAGATAGAAGAGAGAAAAAAGAAGACAAGAGACAAAAGATAGGGTTCAGGAGGTCTGCACCTTGAGATTGTAACTCAAGACTGCAGCCCCGTTTATTCTTAACATCTAGCTATTATGCAGTTTGGGAACCAGGGAATGGCATAGGGTTACTAAAGTTTAAGAAAATAAGAAAGCTTTTAGGTCAGTAAATAACAGGAGGCAATAAAACAAGACAAGGCTGAATGGTAAACATAAACCAGGCTCCTAAGGACCCAGTAAAACATCTTAGTAAGTGCTGGCTATCAATTAAGCCAAAATCTTATCACATTCCTTGTGATAACAGCAAAGCCAGAGGTCAGGGTGAGCTTAGCTGCTAGCTCGGCTTCCAACACTTCAGCAGGCACATGCACATTAGAAGGCTCACAAGCAAGAGTATACCCAAGGACTCAAGAGGGAGCATGCCAAACAGGTGACTCTTATGCACCAGAAGCACAGGATTAATAGGCATGTGCACAGAAAGAGGCCTGGCTGGTACACATGCACCAAGAATCCCATGCTTCCCACTCAGGAAATATCCTACCAGCCAGAACATGCACAGAGGAGCCCTATGTGCACCAGCTGCTGCCTCTGTCTGAATGCTCTGGAGCACCAGCATAGAGTTCCATGCATGCACATGCACATACGCCAGCATGAGCACATGCACGAGAACACCTAGGCATGCCAGCTCCACCACACACACAATGGACTCCACATAATTGGAAAGGAAATGAAAACTTGTCTGTCAAGAGAGTACTGTGCAAAATTCATTGGAATCTGCCCATTGATGCTTTGGGCTTCTGGCCCTCCACTCTCCAGACACACAGAACAGTGTGACTATTACTGCTTTAATCCTAAGCAAAAAAGACAAACTGGCCTGCCCCAATAACTAAGACAAACATAAGAAATAAATATTATAACTAAGATATAAGACGGATGCCCACTATCCCCAGAAACCACATTCACACTGAGCCATCCATGCACAATAGAGTATTGATGTCCACCACGATGCCCACACAAGAAGCATCCCTGCATGTACAGAAAAGGCCTATAGACACCAGTATGTGCTCATACACCTGAAGGATCCCATGCACCAGCAGGTTCACCAGTAGGTCTTGAGTATGCACACTAGGCCCATGTACAACATCACACCCAGTGGAACAAACATGTGTACCACCAGGCAAAAAACATCCAATGGACTACAAATACATACAAGAAGGTCTAGGTTAAATAGGATACACACCAGTAGGGGCACATGCACCAAGGGTTCTATGCCATGTAGAACATTACAAAATGAATCAGCAGGAACATGCAAGCCAGAGGTCTCACACATCCTAGTAGTCACCTGGTCTGTACTTGGTACTTGCACAACAGGATTCCCATGCTTCCCAGCAGATGCACAGGTACAGACAGCATCAGCAGGTTCACAGACTCCAAAAGGCCTATGAGCCTGAGCAGGCAGATGGGTTCCATTAGTGCCAACAGGCTAACGTGTACCAACTAGGTCATGTACACCTTGAAGTGCATATACACCAGTCTGCCCACAAGTATGCATATCCATGTACACCAGCATATCTATGTGCTCAAGCAGGCCCATGCAACAACAAATACATACACAGAATAAAAATATAAAATAAAAAAATGAGATGGGAACCCATTTGCACCAGAAAAGAAATCCTATCACCATGCACATGAGCATGCTGATATACACCAGGATAGCCACACTCACAAGCATCCCTGAATGCACTAGGAGGCCCATACGTACCAATACATGCATGCATACTTGTACCAAAAGAACACACTACCTAGAAAGCCAAGACACACCCAAAGGCACACAAGTAGAGGCATGTACACCACTAGGGGAATGTGCACTAGAATGGTCACCAATAGTACCTCAGGCTCTAGCATGTGCTCCTGGATTCCCCCTAGCACTTGACAGTAGGGACATGTGCAATAGAGGCTGGTGAATATCAGGCAGCAAATATGAGCCAAGGGTCAAGGAGTATCAGCAGGCATATATGCACCAAGAAACTCTGACATGGTCCAAAAATGCCTTTTATCTACCACATGCACAGTAAGAGCTAGGGTGCTGTAGTATGTGGTCTATCATGGTGTGTGAAACCAGAGGCCCACACATCATGGCAGGAGAACAAGGAGGCCTATGTTTAGCAGCAGACACACAGGTACCACACACAGGGACTCACATGGGCACAAGGATGCCCACATGCACTCCAGGATACCCTTGAGCAGCAGCTTCCCCTTGTGCCTACATGCCCACAAACTACACTATGCATACACACACACACACACACACACAAACACACAATTGGTTCCATGCACACAATGACATATCCTGTCTTGGAGAAGCAACTGTAGGCATTGAAGTGTCCTAAACCAGCTGACACTGCTCAGATCACAGAGAATACAGACCTTAAAAATTAAGTGAAGTGGGCTGGGGATATGGCCTAGTGGCAAGAGTACCCTGCCTCATATACATGAGGCCCTGGGTTTGATTCCCCAGCACCACATATACAGAAAATGGCCAGAAGTGGCGCTGTGGCTCAAGTGGCAGAGTGCTAGCCTTGAGCAAAAAGAAGCCAGGGACAGTGCTCAGGCCCTGAGTCCAAGCCCCAGGACTGGCCAAAAAAAAAAAAAAAAAAAAATTAAGTGAAGTGAAAAAAGTGAGTCCAGATAGAGAAAGGATACACATTTTCCCTTACATGGGGAATTTAGAATAGGTCATCAACTTATAAATAAATATATTGGGTACTATGTAAAACAACACACGTGTATTAAATAAAATACAGTAATTTCAATTGAACACTTAAGAGTATAAGTCCTTAGAAAGTAGAGGAAAAAGTTCTCCTAAACACCAGTAAAAGGGTACTTGAGAATGGTGAGCCAAGTAGAGAAGGCAGAACAGGTTGGAATTGGATGACATTAGTAAGGGTGGGGTTCCCAACAAAGATTTCCTATATAATAATTATGAATATACTAAGAACAACATATTGTCATAAAAAGTAGTAATACTTTACAAAATACACTGGAAATTTTGAGGAAACAAACTTCCTCCAACTTGTATTTGCATGAGGCAGAAGTGGGCTGCTATGGGACATAGCTAATGTATGGTATCAACAAGGTATCGATATACAATAACTATGGAGACACAATAAAAATATCTTTCTATAAAATAAAACTAAAGTTTGAACACACAAGTTAGAAGTTAGAGTATGCAATCTTCCTACAAGTCTGATGGCTGAATGAATCAGGGTTTGACACCAGCAAGGTATTTATGTACAATATTTATATATGAATATGTTTAACTATCTATAATATATATATAAACTATCAATATAAACTATATATATGAATACAACTATCAATATACAAGTAGAAATAGAATATCCATACAAATGACTAACCATTGATGTTGCCTTCCTGCTACAGGCAGCTGGCTTCTTCTTCACAGCTGTTCCATAGAAATGGCTCCTGGCAGAACAGTAAGGATGGATTTGGGCTCTCCTTTGGCTCAAGTATTGGCTGACAATCTATGCTTGATATGATACTAGAGATTTTCAGTCTACTAGGGCCAATGCACAGCCAGAAAAGCAGCAATGAGCAGGGCACCCTTGGGAGGACCAGTTGCCCTGGATTTTCATGTTATGTCCCATTAACTAGGTGATAGGATGACAGATGGCATGTCCCCAGTATTAAAGAATTAATACTTTATTACACAAACTGGTAAGTTACAAGAAGCAATCTTCCTCCAAGTCAGATTTTTGGATTAGGCAGATGTGGGCTGTTATGCACAAGGGTAAGGTTTTGTTAGCAACAAACTGTGGATATAAATAACTATGCCAAGACAATAAGAACAAAAACTATTCCTATAAAATAAAAACTATACATAAAAGCAAGCTAAAAGTTAGAGGACATAATCTTCCTTCAAGGAAGATGTTTGAATAAGACAGGAATGTGTTGTCATCATCAAGAATTAGGTTTGAAAAGAGCAAAATGCTTTTATACTCTATCCCTATATTATTAGAAATAATGTTTTTAAATAACAATAAAAAATATTTATGTACATAAATTAGGAGAATGAGTGGAAGCATTCTTTCTAAAAGTGAGGCCTAAAATGAGGGAAGAGTGAGCTGCCTGGATGAGGGCTAGTGGGACATATAAGCTAATGGTTATTATGGAAACCTTCAACAAACACTGCTTACCTATCTCCAGTATGTGGGAATCGAGAGGAAAGCAAGCTCATATTCTTTTAAATATGATCCAGGCTAGAGCAGTACTGTTGTGAAAAATATAATATAAGGATTTGTTATCAGCAACTTCTATTCAATGATTTATCTACCGGGGATGAGAAGGGCAGACCTGTCCATGGTAGGGGAGTAAAGTCACCTAGTGGGTCCGTGTCTTATTTGTTGTTATGTCAGCTATCAGGAAGCTGACATTGGAGGAACTTCAGGGAAGCACCAAATTTCAGGAGCCAGGGGTGTTAGCAAGCTGTGAAGTCCCACTTCTAAGTGGTTCCTACTTGGCTTTGGGAGGTAAAGAGGATCAGGATATCTCATGCACAGCTGCATCTGCTACTGGTTCTGTAGGTGCTGCTTTGACATCCAGTGCAGGGACAGTTTCCCCTTTTTCACTGGTTACGCTAGTAGGAGTATAGTGAACTTGCTTCTTCATCTTGCTCATCAGCCCAGGGCCAGACACAGGGGGGCCTGGAACTGTCAGGGAATGAGACCCTGACTTGAGCCTCTGGCTAGAAGCCACCATGGAAACCTGCTAAGAAACCAACAGTTGAGCCAGCGCCACCCCGGTTAAACAAGATGGCCCAGTTCAAAGAGCAATAACAAAAGATAATTTTTGAGAATAAAACTTATAGGAACGTCTTACAGTTAAGTCTCTTAGCAACCCCGGCTGTACCCAGAGTAATAGGAACATTCTGCGGTCAGGTCACTTAGCAACCCTCCCCTATAACAAGACCAGTAACTTTTTCACCCTACTAACATCCTGCTACCCCAAGCCCACTTCCTGCAGGTGCTGAAGAACTGCCCCCTCCTGCTTCAAGAGTATATAAGTGTGTGAAAAATCTAAATAAATTGGCAGCTTGAACAGACACCCATTTGTCTTGCTGCCTTCTTCGTGTCTCCCTTTCCCTTCATTCTCTCGTAGGTGGTCTCCCCTGTTGATGTCCTGTGGGTCGGGACATGGAACCTCTCTTGAGAGCATTGGATACTAAGTAGACATTAACTGGGTGGCATCTGCCAAGTCTTTACTATGTACCAGGTTATAGTGTACTTCATTTGTAACTACTTCCGTAAGTCACTGTGGACACATTACAAAGGACAAGGCAACTGTTTTTCCCAGATAGCAGCATGAAGGCTGAAAATCTGAGTTCCATCTCCCTCTTATTGGGGTCTGGAAGATCAACCAACAGAGGTCCTTACATCATCCTTTTGCCTTTGTTGAAATGACTGAAGGCCTTCAGCACAATCTCCTTGGCACAGGGCAGTGGCTTCAGCTTCTGGCTGCCCAGGGTTCTGATCGTGTCATTGCCCATGTGAAAGAGCACTGTGACAAATAATTCTGAGATTTATACATTCAAGATCAGAAGATTCTAATCTCTCCTGAGACCTGCAGATACCACCAGACAGGGAGTACACAGAAATCAATGACAGTTGGTCTCCAGGATGACATCATTGTGCATGGAATGTGGAGCATGAATGGGGTGTTACACACATAGGCTCTGCCCCAGTCTGTCCAATGTTTTCTGAACACACAGGAACAACACGTTATGCAGAAGAAGCCAGCACACATCGTTCTGTATACCCATCAGTACATAAAATGAATAAAATCATAGGTACATGCCTACGTGCACCCACTTCTGTAAGCCTAACAGTGCATTCCAGCATGAATATGTGCACCATGTTTACAAGCAGGATCACAAGTACCACAAGGTCCTCAGACACAAGAAGACCCATGCAAACCAGAAAATGCACATGCAGCAGTAGTCACATTCACACAAGCAGGTCCCAGTGCACCAATACTCACATGCCTCAGGAATGCATGTATACCTGCAGTGTTGCATGCAGCTGGATTAGCACAAACATCATGGTATTTACACACACATCAGAAGCTTAACATGTACTATCAGGCACACAGCTCCAGAAAACACTTGTGCAACATCAGGCACACCAACTACATATGACACATGCCCAGCAGAATGACCACATGTATCATCAGTAGCATGCACATTAGGAGACTCACACAAACCAGCAGACCTGAGGACTCCAGAGAGTGCATGTGCAATAGGTGGTTCCCATGCATCAGAAGTATTGGCTCAAAAATGCAAGCCCATGGAGGCCCATGCCCACCTACCAAATGATTACACATGCACCATGAAGCCCAGACCTCCCACCCAGAACACACAAGGAGGCGCGCACACACACACACACACACACACACACACACACACCAATGAGTGTATGCATCTGATTCCCCTAGAGAACCAGCATAATTTCACATGCCTGTAAATGCATAGCATAGGTACCAGTATGCATGCCTATGCATACCAGCAATACCACATATACAATGGGCCACTCACAATTAGAAAAGAATCAAAATGTTTTGTAGGTAAAGATTGTGTGGGGCAGAATTAATGGGACCTTCTTTCCAGTGGTGCTTGGGGTGCTTAACCTTCACCCTCTATACATGTGAATCAGCATGGGGTTCTGACTAAAGTGCCTAAAACTTCACCACAAAAGTAAGCTGGACTTCCCTAATAACAACACACAAGCACATGGTAAAGGAATAACAGTAACAAAATATCAGATGCCTGCCAACTAGAGAACCAGAAAGCATAATCCCACCTGGATGTCTGTGCACACACGCATGCACTACTAGGGGCACATGCACCGAATTCCATGTGCACCATCTGGTGCATGTGAACCAACAGGCCACGTGAACCAGCAGGTGCATGCCCATCAGAGGGATGGTATGTCCTGCTAACTTCTTGGTATTTACCTGGCAATATGCAATATGCAATAGTATCCCCATGCAACATAGCATGCACACACACACACACACACACACACACATACACACACACGCACACACAAAGTCATATACTTAAAAGAAAATCAGATTCCTACTCACATTAGAAAAAACAATCCCATCAGCATAAGCATACAAACTAGCATGCACATGGACACCAGAATGTGTACAGCCAGCAGCTTGCTTGTACACGCCAGGAGGCTTATGAGAACTTGCAAGCACATGCACATGCATAGCAGCAGTCTCAATCACACCAGAAAGTCCAAATTCACCATAAGGCCCCCATGAGCCCAAATGCACACAAGTAGGGGCATGCTCACCCTTATAGACAGGCAAACTTGCATGCGATCCAGTAGGGGCACATGATTAAGTATGCAAACCAGGAGGTCCACAAGTGGCAGTTTGTAGACTAGTATGTTCAGGTGCAGCAGGAGACCTCTGTGCACCAGTTGGCCCATGAGCACCTAGGGACAAGTTGAGCCAGCAGGTACATGTAAACATATGGAGGGTCAATTGCACAAGTAGGTATGCAAGAGGTCCATAGACCATGGCAGGTGAAAAAGTAGTAACAGCACACAATACACATACCATGCCCCAGGATGCATATACATGCTAAGACATCCATGTGCATCTGTAACTGCATTCATGCAGGAGACCCAGGAGCAACTGCTATACCCCAGGAAATTAATGTGTATCAGTAGAGCCATCCATGTGCACCACCTACTAGGGCATGTATACTATCAGGTTTATGTACGATGCAGATCAGGATTGTCTCAAGCACCAGTAAGTGTATGCACTACTGGAGCAGCATACACATCAAGAGGTCCTCATTCACCAGGAGTTCTGAAGGTACCATCAGACCCACTTCCTCCACACATGCATGCCAGGAAGCAGTCCTGCATCAGCATGTGCATGGGGACTAGAATGCTGCCACTCACTAGCAAATACAGAGGCTCCTTAAAACATGAACAGTAGAGGTTCTGCATACTCCAGGGGGCCGATAATCACCAGGATGTACATGAGTCTCCTGTGCACTAGCTGACAGGCAGGCTCAGAGAGGAATAGGTAATGAGCTTTTTCACACAAATTAGGATGCTCATGCTCATCAGCTGATGCTTGGGATCCAGTATAACATGAGCACCATGAGACTCATGAACACCAGCAGGCCTGCTTTCACAAGGTGCTTCTCAAGCTGCAGTCGGCCCACAGACCCCAAGAGACTTGTTCACACCAAGAAGCACATCAGTACCAGGAGGCCGGTGCACATCAGCAGATAGTCATGCTCTAGGGGGTGCGTACAGGCCTCAACTTGTTCCCATGCATTAGAACACGTCTACTCATTGGCAGGTTTTCTAGATCCAGTAAGGCCATGTGCACTGGGAGGTTTTAATGCAATAACTTGAGTAGAGCCACCAGGTGGCACTTGCCTATGGAGGCCTGCGTACATCAGCTGAGGCACTTGCACCATGAGATACAGAGATACACAGGCCCCAGGAAAAGTATGCACATCAGGAGGTTTGCACAAATACATAGGTGCATGCACACCAGGAGGCTCATATGTAGAACAAGGCCAGGAGCAAAAGCAGGATCTCTCATGCCTATAGGTTCATGTACACTACAATGTCCATCTGTACCAGCATATCTATGCCCACTAAAAGGATACCACAATGAAACAGGCATAATTGGAAAGAGAACAAACAGCCCACATTACTCAGAATGCACATTCCCACTTGTAGGCATATGCATACAAGGAAGCTGATGTGCATCAGGATACACACACACTAGCATACTTGCATACACAAGCAAGCTCATGAGCACCAATGCATGCATGTGCATGTTTACTTGTAGGACCTTGTGCACCCAAAGAGCACAAGTAGTAGAATGCACAATAAGCAAAATAACCAAAGAAACAACAACAATATTGTTGCAGGTTTTCAGGTTCTTTAGCAACACTCAGTGAAGATGTGAGGACATGGTTACTTGACTCCAGCTAGGAATTATAGGAAAGAAGACCTCTGGTGTGACTCTGTGGCTAGGAAAGTAAATATACTGGAAAGCCTTCTCAACAAATAATTTTGCTTACTCCTTCTGGGAAATATACTAAAAACATGATATTATCTGTGAGCCAGTAGATGAAGACTGCATATAATCCAACTCTCAGGATGCTGAGATCTGAAGCAACCTGGTCCCCAAAGTGGCTGAGTATTAAGTCCACTTAACCAAAAGTATAAGTGGGGCTGTGGGTTATATGGAAGAGTACCAACCTCACTCAACTGAAGTCCCTGAAATGTTCTGAAGAAGAAAAAAAAGGAATTGAGAGAATGAAAAAAAGATGTTTCCCCAAAGATGAGATCTAAAATGTGCTGCTTTCAGGAGATACATGGTTTTTACCCAGTAAAATTTTGTGGGCATAACTTCCTGCTGGCAAATTGGAATTGGAGAACCAAAGATCTCTAGTTCCACTCTGTGGACAGGACAGGAATAGCTTCCTAGCACTTTTTTCAGGCTCTTTCTATCTCTCTGTGTCTGGTGTTCAGGTATAAACTTGGCCTGCTGGTTAACTCTTGGCTTAAACCTAATATCCAACCACTTGGGCCATATTTCCAACTCTGGCATTTTTGTCGGTAATTGGAGATAAATGCAATTTTATTTCCCTGTCTGACCTCTAAACCTCCAAAGTCATATTTTGGCTTCCTGTGGAGCTGAGGGTTAGGCTTAGAGTAAAGAGACAATTGTGTTTGATTAGGTATTTTCCCTTAAACACATTGTCTCTCTTTTCCATCTGGGGTTCATTGGTGAGTACACAAGATTTGAAACCTAATTTGACTGAGAACATGCTAAATTATTTAGAAGTGCATAGATTATATATCCAGTTAATGGATTCCTAGTAATGTCTCAAAATGAAAACAATAATTAAATCGTACATTAATATTCACATATATGGAAGTTCAGCACTTAAGCAAATGTAAACACATTATTCTAAAGATCTATATAGCCACAGTTGAATGCACATGTGCTTGCTTGCAGTTCTAAAAAACTCACAAGAATTAGGCATCCTGGGCCATCCTACCACGTACGGTGCAATGCACTTTTACAAATCAATCCAGAAAATAATAGTAACCACAAAACAACCATAAACCACAGCAAAAGCATTGCTAATTTCTGTGGCTCTCTTGTGTCACCCAGTGGAAAATGAGGGCATAACTTCCTAGCAATAGCCTAGCACTCTGGGAAACAAACTCTGCCACTGCAATCTTGTGGACATGAGTTGGAGCCATTCCCCTGTCAACTTCCTCTGTTGTGTGTTTTGAGCTTTATTGCTGTTTTTTTCAGTTATTTTGCCAGGCAGTCTTACACTGATGAGCTGGTAGATCATAACTGGGATGAAAAACACAGCAATAGGTAGGCCTGGCCCCCTGCAGATCTGCAGTTTAGCTGGATGTAGGAGTTTCTAAAAGATAAAATAAAATAAAAGGCAGAGAGCAGCTACTAGCAAGCCAAAAACGCACCTCTGCAAACAGACTGGGAGAAACCATGGTTCACAGACAGACTGACTAGCAACACCCAATTATAGAGAACACCCAACACCTACCTGAAAACCACAGAAACTACACAGTGCTAGGCATAAACTAGCTTGGATGGAGGGTTACAGCAGACCCACCACCTGCAAACTATAAAACATGTAATCGATTCAGCATAGCCACAGATAAACTGACCAACCCAAGGAAACCAGGGGATCCATTAAAAACTGGAAAGAGGACATGAGAGACACAAGATCACCCAAACAAGGAAGACTTCTTTTTAACTATTATAACTTTGATTTTTATCTATTTTTCATCATTTTTATTTCTTTCTATATTGAATTTTTTTTTTTTTTTTGGCCAGTCCTGGGCCTTGGACTCAGGGCCTGAGCACTGTCCCTGGCTTCTTCCCGCTCAAGGCTAGCCCTCTGCCACTTGAGCCACAGCGCCGCTTCTGGCCGTTTTCTGTATATGTGGTGCTGGGGAATCGAACCTAGGGCCTCGTGTATCCGAGGCAGGCACTCTTGCCACTAGGCTATATCCCCAGCCCTCTATATTGAATTTTTAATAATTTATTTTTTAACTTGGTTCTCACATCCCAACTTTTCTTCTTTCTTTTTCTTCTGTCTCTTCTTACATTTTCAATTTTTATTCTTTTTTCATATCATTTTACTTTTAATTCAGATATTTTATTTCCTTAAATTCTAATATTTATTCCTCATCCTTAGTTACATGGGCAACTATCTAGGCTTCCATCCCTATCGGATACTGACCAAATTTACCCTCTGCATACCAGAAACCTCTGCCTCTCACCCTTAGGACACTCAAATTTAGTAGTATTCTTCTATAGCTACATAGTTCTTCATTTGTTTGTCATTGTGTTTTTAAATTTTTTATTGCCTTTTTGACTGTAACCTTTTTGTTTTTACTGTTGCTTTATGGCTGGGGTTTTTTTTTGGTTAATATTTTTCTCTATTTTACACTTTCCCACTTTTTCATTACACTTCATTAAAATCTAAATCCCTCTGTTCCATTTACTACCTTCATTATGTTGCTCTTAACTTCTCATCCTAAATTTACTTCTAGGATCTTCACAGTCCATTGCTCCCTGATTTTTGTTCAATTTGAGTGAGTCAAAAGGCTTCAGAACAATCCTATCAATTCAGATAGAACATAAGAAAAATAAGAAAAGACTTCTTCATGGTTATAACTCTATATAATCCAAATGCTAAATACAGGGATAAAGGTTGGTTTTTTCCCTAAAATAGTTGTCTGCATGGTTCTACATACAGAAAAGGAGCGAGGGAATTTGCCTATGAATTTTTACTTCTAAGATCTATACAATAGGGTCTGATCATATTTGGTTCAGGTCTTAAATCATGTTCTGGTGTGCTTTGGGATTTGCTTTCCTACCCAAATGGGCAGAAGAAATGCAAGAAAAATGGCAATCAGGGAATCTCAACCCACTACTCAAAATAAGAGGAAACAGAGCAGTCAATCAAATACCTAGAGACCTCAAGATGCTCTACAAACTCTGCTATAAAGATGTTAAATGAAGGGCTGGGGATATGGCCTAGTGGCAAGAGTGCCTGCCTCGTATACATGAGGCCCTGGGTTCGATTCCCCAGCACCACATATACAGAAAATGGACAGAAGTGGTGCTGCGGCTCAAGTGGCAGAGTGCTAGCCTTGAGCAAAAAAAAAAAAAAAAAAAAAAAGAAGCCAGGGACAGTATTCAGGCCCTGAGTCCAAGCCCCAGGACTGGCCAAAAAAAAAAATGTTAAACGAAAAGAATGAATTGCTTCAGACAAGTATTCTAGAGCATGAGGAGACTAACCAAAGATTAATATGTGAATGATGTGAAGCCAAGCAAAAATTAATAGAGGAATTCATGTCTTCCACAAACAGAAAGCTAAACAACCTCCAACAGAAGGAAAAGGATTCCTATGAAAGGAGAGCCATTCAGCTAAAGGAATGAGAGACAGCACTCAACCATGTTAATGAAGAAGACCATATAGGATGTAAAAGACAAACCACAGCAGAGTGATGAAAGCCATGAATAATGTCCAGTCAGAAGAAAGGGAGATGGAAAACATATAAGATAGCCTATAGAGCAGACTGGATGATGCGGAGGATCCAAACTCAGGTATTTAGGACAATCAAGATTTTATGGAGAAAAAACAAAAAGTAATACAAAAAAAAAGCAAGACAGACTGCTCCAGGAACTCCAATATGCAATCAAGAAGCCCAATTTAAGGTTCCCCTGCATCCTTTCAAAGAGCTTCTGCCTAGAAAACTATTTGAAACTTCTGCTTAGGAACCATTTGTTTCCCAAGAACCAGATGCTGGTGCCTGGCAGCAAAGCAGTCTTGGGACTACCTGCAGAGTCAACCAATCCAGGTAGCAGGTCCTGGCCAGCAACTTAAACCATGATGCTCTGCCCTTACTAAGCCTCTGAGGAAAGCAAAGGAAACATTGATGCAGGAATGTCTACATACACACACGTGCAAAGTACTAAGAACTACTAGGACTTCACAAGTGCTATAGATATAGATATAGTCCAGGTGCCATTTACTGTGCAAGCTTGTGCTATGCATTCTTATGTTCTGGTAGTTGGTCAGTTGAGGTTGTAGAGGATGGGGATATGTTTCATACTACTTGCAAATATAACTGTGTTTTTACTAACTGCATAAGCAATTTTATACATCCTGGAGAATGTACAGTGTTTGTAACTATGCAAAACTCTTATCTTATGTTGCCTATAACATTGATGTAACCATAATATAGTGATTTGGGGCATCAATTTTCCATTGAGGTTCAAAAAACTCTTAGCCACTCACACAGATTATTGAGAATACTGATTGCCAGCGTTATTGCTATTATAACTTATTGCTAGTGCCACTGCTTACACTGTGGCCATTACCCAAGCCGTACATACATGTTAATACAACATGCTAATACTTTGGCTAAGAATGTTGCCCTTTGGTTTCAGGGAAGTGCTTCTTTCAGCTTCTGGGGATGCAGGCTTATCTGGGGAGGCATACTAGGCAAGAATTGATTGAAATAGGATGAGGAAGGATGCCTGCTGTTTTCATGTTTCCCAGCAGTGGGTCCTAGGACAGCATTATGCAAAACTTATGACAAATATAGAAGGTGTATATAACTAAAGGCTTTTGCTTAAATAAACAGAGTTGTGCCATCAGCCTTCTCTCCATCTCCAATATCATCAATCCCCTTGCCCCTCAGAATCCTGTTCCTGCTGTGGCTGGCCCATGGCAAATTATGGCTTCTTCTAGCTGTACATCAGAAAAAAATAAAAAAAAAAGACCACTTACCATTTATTTCTACAATTAAATCATTTCCATTGAATCTAGTTTTCCCTATTCTCCTCTGAACTTTATAACCTACCATTTTCATTCTTCTTTGAATCTTTGAAAACCTTTTTTATTACCCCTCCCCATTTCACCCTACCCACATATACTAGTGAATCTCCTCTTACCCATTACATCAACTACCCCTATCCTCCCACTCATTGATTTTTATCAATACCTAAATACTTACCTTATAGCTAAACTAACTGAACATCTGGTCTCTGTTTTGTGTTGTCTTCTTTGTTTTGTGCTATTTGGTTTCAGTGCATTTGTTGTCTTCTGCTTTCAGCTTCCCTGTGCTCTCTAAGTCATTTTCCCTGTTTCTATTTCTTTCCAACTGGCCCTTCTTTGTTGTGCTTTATTCATTCTTCCTGTTGACCATTAGTGGTGCCTGCCTTTGCCTGCCAATTCATTTCTCTTCATCTCACCTTCATGATGAAGCATGAGAGCCCAATTTCCTATATGAATTTGTATTTCCATACGTTTGTAACTGAAAGTGCTCTACTAGTAGAAAGTGGTAGAAACTAGAAGTTTGGGCCTAACTGAAAGAATTTTGTGACTGGAGATATGCCTGTGAGGAAATTTTATGTTCTTGACTAGCCACATGAAAACACACCTGTGTATACACACACATTTATCTCCAGTGTCTCTGTCTCTCCCTCTCTCTTTCTCTCTGTCTCTTTCTCTCTCTTTGTCTTTCTCTGTCTCTCTCTTTCTGTGTATGTATCTCCTAATATCTTGTCCTTGCAGGCCACATGAATAACTTAACTTGACCAAAGGCTTCCCCATTATCCCATTATGATGTTCTTTTTTACCACATCAATGATGACAGTGAACAATGGTTGGGTCTATGCATCCCACTCTTCAACAACATAACAGTAGTCAGCAGCAGGACAATGATTGGTTCCTCGACCAGACAAGGAGTTTTCATTCATCATATAACCATTCTCAGTTGATTTTGCAAATACTAAGTATTTGTGTGGAATGACATCATGCAGATACATTGCATTCATGTTGCTATTCTAAAAACATTCAAGGGGACTATTCCAGTTGTTCCAGATATGAATTCAGATAATCTGTAAACACTGACAAGCTTGTTTCTCTATCATGATGAAATTTATTTGTCTTGTCTAATGGCTTTGACTATGACATCTGTGACAATATGTATGAAAGTGGGAATGATTGACATGTTCCAGATTACAGAGTGAAAGCCTTTTGTTTTCCTTATTCTGAGGTTAGTTAGTGGTTTAATAAAACCAGACACACATGTTACCACCATGAAATTTCCACCAAACTTTAGGTTTTAAAAAATTATGTACATGGGCTGGGAATATGGCCCAGTGGTAGATAGCTCACCTGATATTCATAAAGCCCTGGGTTCTATTCCTCAACACCACGTAGAAAAAAATCCAGTAGTATGGAAAAACCTTGTAGTGGCACTATGGCTCAAGTGGTAGAGTGCTAGTAGCCTTGAGCACAAAGAAGGGAGGGACAGTGCTCAAGCCTTGAGTTTAAGCACCAGGACGGGCAAATGAAGAAAAGAAATCCTCTACATATGCAGAAACTCGTCAGACAACTTTTCTACATCTACTGAGGGATCATGGGCATGAAAGTAGCTTTTTGAGCATTATAAAACAGGATCAAAGGGAATGTTAGCACTTAGGTGTCAGGATAGAACACAACTTAGAGGAAACTAGAGCCAGATGAGTCTACAGCTACCAAGCACTGTAAATACTGTGTGTATTGTCCTGGCGGCAATGCAACCACGAGAACCGGGAGAATGCCTCCAACAACCACGATCATGAGGACCTCTCCACAGGCACACTCAAGGAGAAAAAGCCAAGATCTCAAAGAAGAAGAAGCGCTCCAAGGCCAAAGCGGAGCAGGAAGCCTCCCGGCAGACCTCCCCATCAACCCAAAGAACCCACATACTGCCTGTGCAACCAGGTCTCCGGAGACGTGATCGGCTGCGACAACGACGAGTGCCCCAAACAACTTCTCCTGCGTGGGCCTCAATCACAAACCCAAGGGCAAGTGGTACTGCCCCAAGTCCCGAGCGAGAACGAGAAAACCATGGACAAGGCGTTGGAGAAGTCCAAAAGGGAGCGAGCCTACAAGTAGCTCGTGGCCCTGCCATGCCATGCGCGCTGTACCGCAAGGAGAGGAGAGCAGAGGAGAGGGACTCGCGGTCCCTGGCTCTGCTGCCCGCCGAAGCTTGGGCTTCCTGGTGAAGGCGTTGGTGCCATTCACAGGCGAGCTGCTCCTCTCCCAGGCGTGACAGTGAGTGAGTGGTTCTCAGTATGTTTTTCCACGGGAACAAGTGTGCGGGGAGACCAGTCTGGGGTCGACATTTTAGAACTAAAAACAGAGGTTTGAATGAAAGACTTCATCGAGTTTCAGCCGGATGCTGGGGGTGGGGAGGGACTTGGAAACAATCTAATGAATTAAATGTGGAGAGAAAAGATTTCACTCAGCTGTTTTATTTTATAAAATAATGTTATACTTTGTGTACGGTTTTGTGCTTTTTAATTAGCCAGGTTGCTCAAAGTACAGTGTAATTTATTTCTTGCTATGATAATGTATGCAGATAGAACCAATTCTTAAATAACAGAGGTTTAAAGTTCAAAAATTATTTTTTACAAAGACATCTGGGTAAATTTTACACAACAGCTATTTTATATACTGGCCTATTCCCCTATGGCCATTTTTTAATTATTGGGTAGCTTTTTATTAACTCACACATAGGTGTTCTAGTTGGAGTTCACACAATGTGTCTGCTCTTTCCAAGTGTGGAAAGTGTGTAAATGTGTATTTCCAGAGCCCTTGCCTAGCTACTGGAAGCTCAGCCCTGCTGCTGTTTGGAGCCTAAGGTGTGTTGCACTGTATGTGTGTGTGAAAGAGAGAGAGAGAAAAAATAAAATGTTGCACACATTAGAGCAGGAAATAAAGGTAGCCAGTCTGTTTCTCCAGCAGTATATTTAATTTTAACAATACAGTTAAAAAGTCTTGTCATATATATTATTATCAAACTGAATTACAGAGAGTTTACAGTTTCATACATTAGGCATTGGATACATTTCTTGTACTGTTTGTTACCTCGTCCTGTTGTGCCAAGTCGCAAGACCACCCCCAAGAAGACCACCGAGATTCAGACACTCCGAAATGCAAAAGCAAGGCAAGGCTTTATTTAACGAGCTGCCAACTCGGGCCTCCTCCTACCCACCGACACAGCGGAGGTTAGGACGGAGCCCCGAGCTGTGATTACACAGGGCTTATAAAGGCAAAGAACAAGGTTACAACAATCAGCTGTGCAAGCAAGATTAGAATACAGGTACAAATCTGATTGGCTCAGGGTTCGATTTTAAATGGGGTTCACGTGGTGGGGCCTGACTTCAAAGTCTGGCACCTCATTTCCCCCTTTTTCTTTTTGGTACCTTGGGAGCCAATCATGGCTCCATTCTGTCCATTTCAATGGCTTGCATGTCTAGGGGATGATATAGAGGTAAGGCATGGGCCAGTAGGGCCAAAAGTAGTATCCAAAAATACCTCTGGTCCCTCGGTTTTAAAGGGGGCTGATGGGTGAAGATCATCCATCTTCTGTAATTTCTTCAGGCTGACTCAGGGGCGTTGACCTTACCTAGCCAGGAACCTATAACCTTAGCCTCAGTCTAACTTTCTTTTCTTGAGGCAAAGGCAAAGCGGCTGAGTTGGGTGCTTGGAGACCTCCCATGTTCCATCACGGTAGTTGTCATCCAGGGCAAAGGGGTCAGCTGGCCTGGCGTGGAAGCAATGAACCCAAGTGGCGATGCCGTCTAGGGTTCCTTCCACCGTGGTTCTTAGGATTTCAGTCCCCTGGTCTGAATAAATGGGGGGTAGGGACAGAAGCAGAATCACATAATGCCTTAAGTTGGGGTCACATTCTTGTACACGAGCTGCAAATAATCGAGTTTACACAAAAATTCAGCCTTATCCAAATCAGCAAGCAATTCAGTCTGAAGGCTAAGGATAATGGGCGAGGGGTACCCGTACATTATTTCAAAAGGAGTAAAGCCAAGCTGATAGGGAGAATTTCTTACTCTAAGCAGAGCAAAAGGAAGGAGTGACACCCAGTCTGCGCCAGTCTCTAAGGCCAGTTTAGTTAAGGTTTCTTTTAGAGTCCGATTCATTCTCTTTACCTGTCCTGAACTCTGGGGTCTATAAGCACAATGCAATTTCCAA